>NC_140386.1:11145000-11147500 GCF_054491055.1 Hypomesus nipponensis | reverse complement strand
GAGGAGAGGAGGAGGAGCGGGGAAAGAGAAAGAAGATCCATTAATCAGTACAGTCCATCAGTGAGGTCATCAGTGATGTCATCAGTGATGTCTCGTTAAATACAGAGGGTTCCTGGAGAACTCTTCAGTTCCTCTGTTAGAACTGAAACACTGTTAGAACTGAAACACTGTTAGAACTGAAACACTGTTAGAACTGAAACACTGTTGGAACTGAAACACTGTTAGAACTGAGCACTTGATCTGCAGCTGTACTAAGAACTATTTGTATGTTGCTATGGATGCCAGCATGTGCTGGGTGAATGTGTCTCAGAGAGCAGGCTGGGCAACATGGATCTGATCACAGAGCTGCTCAACTAGGGACACCCCAGATACCAGGTACAGCTCTCTCCCTCTCTGTCTCTCTGTCTCTCTCCCTCTCTCTGTCTCTCTCTCTCTTTGTCTCACACAGACAGAAACACACACATATGCCTAGAAAGGAATCCACACACACACAGAAACACACACAGAAACAGACACACACTCAGTATCCAGAGTGTTGGGGATTAGTGTCTGCATCCACCAGACAATTAAAAAAATGAAATGCCATCATGATAATTATTGCAATTAACTGTTCTGACTAAAGCTGTGGTGACAATGTTTCGGCAGACAGACAGACAGGCAGGCAGGCAGACAGACAAGCAGACAGGCAGGCAGACAGACAAGCAGACAGGCAGGCAGGAAGGCAGTGAAGTTCTTAGCTTCTATTTAGACTGGGAGAGGCTTCACTTTGCCTGACTAGTGTGTGTGTGTGTTGAGAGTGTGTGATACTGTTTGTGTATAGAAGCAGTTACAGAGTGGGCAGAATAATATCCAGGCAGACCCCTAACTCTCCCCCCCCCTCAGCGCCATGACGCCCAGTGAAGCAGTCTGTCTGGGATCTGCATCATGTGATTCTCTGGCTCACCGGGGGGGGGGGGGGGATCACACCAACCACCCCTCCCCAAAACAAAAGCTCCAGATGGTGGGGAAGATCTGACCTCCCCCACTCCTCCTCCCCACTCCTCCACTCCTCCTCCCTCCTTCCACCCCCCCTTCCCCCCTCACCCCTCCTCCTTCCCCCTCCTCCACTCCTCCTCCCTCCCCCCTCCCCCCTTCCCCCTCCCCACACCCCCCATCACACCTCCCTCCACCCCCCCCCCCCACACCTCCCTCCACCCCCCCCTCACCCTTTTGTTTGCCCTGGTCTCCTTTGTGTGCGGAAGAACAGATTAACTCTTTACATTCCAGCCAGTCTTTGTGTTCCCCAGCCAGCTCTCCCAGTCTCCTCCCTCATCTCCCCTAGGCTCCTCCCCCATCTCCCCCAGGCTCTCTGTCTAGGGATGCTTCCTGTGGGGGAGGTGGGGGAGGGAGGGCACATGTGTTGTCCTCATGGCTGCAGGTGTTGATTATGTCAAATGTATTGATTGTTTATTTACTAACATAGCCTAGCCTTAGCCAGCCTAACCTACACCAATTTGGCCTAGCCTAGCCCAGTTCACTCCAGTCTTGTCTAATCCAGCCTTGTTAGCCACCTTAAACACACACACCTCAAACACACACAGGTTATCCCCTTGGTTTCTGCTATCCCTCTCCTCCTCTCCTCTCACCCCTTCTCTCACTCCTCCTTTCCTTTCACCCCTCCATACATACAGGACAGAACTATGCAGAACTTCAAGGTTATTACATAATTGAAACCAGACTGTTGACTTTTTAATAAGAAGCCACAGCAGTGATAGGTTAACTGAGTTGTCAATCACAGCAGTCAGGCTTCTAAAGATGTAAGAGGCTGCCTGGCTCCACGCTCACACTCTCGTGTCATAAAGACACATTCAAGCCATTAGTAGTGTGTGTGTGTGTGTGTGTGTGTGTGTGTGTGTGTGTGTGTGTACCTACCACCACCATGAGTGTAGGAATCCAGGAGGCTCTCCGAGAGTGATGTTCTTCTCCCATCGTATCTGGAGAAGGGGGAGAGAGAGGGGAAAGAGGGGGGAGAGGAGGAGATAGAGGGGGAGGGAGAGAGGAGAAAATAGACCCAGTTAAATCCAACCTTGATGCAGACAGACAGGAGTCTCTCTCTTTCACACACACAGACACACACACACACAGACAGACACAGACACACAGACACAGCAGTGAAGTGCATAGTGTCTTCAACCCAGTAATAGAAGAACCTGCACTGCTGCCTGAGATAAGACCCTGCACAGATAGCAACCAGCCCTCTCTCCTTCTCTCTTACCCATCTCTCTCTCTCTCTCTCTCTCTTTCTTACCATCTCCCTCTCTCTCTCTTTCTTACCATCTCCCTCTCTCTCTCTTTCTTACCATCTCCCTCTCTCTCTCGTTCTCTCTCCCACACATTCCCCTCTCTCTCTCCCCCTTCTCTTCGGTCTCTCATCTTCCTGCCCGGGTTAGTTCCCCTGACCCTAACCTGGGTTAGTTCCCCTGACCCTAACCTGGGTTAGTTCCCCTGACCCTAACCTGGG
>NC_140386.1:11095000-11142500 GCF_054491055.1 Hypomesus nipponensis | reverse complement strand
CAGGGAGGGGAGAGGGGAGCAGGGAGGGTAGAGGGGAGAGGGGAGCAGGGAGGGGAGAGGGGAGAGGGGAGCAGGGAGGGTAGAGGAGAGCAGGCCAGAGCAGAGGAGGACACTATGTACTCTCCCATCACACACATCATCAGTAACTATGGGTAACAAAACAAACATGAGGACACAGTGTTTACTTCCCTCCCATCCCCCCCTCCCATCCCCCCTCCCATCCCCCCCTCCCATCCCCCCTTCCTCTCCCCTTCCTCCCATCCCCCCCTCCCATCCCCCCCTCCCATCCCCCCCTCCCATCCCCCCTTCCCCTCTCCCCTGCCCTCCAGACCACCTGTATGACTGCAGTATCCATGGCCTCTCGTCATGGTGAGACATAATTCACCAACGTTTCTGAAGAGGCACAATTACCCAAGATTACATTAATTCGTGAAACCGTGGCAACTGTGGGCCGTCAGATGACCGGAGCAGGAGGAAGGCGTGAGGTCAGAGGTCAAAGGCCCGCCTCTCTGCTCATCTGTCAGGGACACCCAGATGAAAACAAACGTCAACACCTCTCTCTCTCTCTGTCTGGACCAGGACCTGAGTAATAATAATGTTGCAGCGTTAACTACTCGTGATTCAATGGAGGAAGTACAGGTGTGTACACACACACACACAGGTAAACAAACAGGTACACTGTCACAGGTACACACAAACACACGCACACACATCCTTATCTTTGTAGATAGAGACACATGGCTCTTTACATTTATTCATTTAGCAGACGCTTTTATCCAAAGCGACTTCCAAGAAAGAGCTTTACAAAGTGCATAGATCACTGATAATAACAACAAGATGGCCCCAAAACAAACAATAATAACCAAAAATATTAAACGTGGTGAATATTAGTATTGTGAGTGTCACTGCGTAGACAGCGTATTGTCGGGACGAAAACAGGCCGAATAACAACAACTCACTTACCCCACTGCGGGGATGACAACGGAAACTTTAGAAAGTTGATTTCTGTACAACGGAACCGCGTGCAATCAGAAATTAGAGCCAAGCCCTGTGACATAGGCACACAACTGAAAGTTTGCGAAAATGTCAAACAAATGTTGAGAATTTATACCTATGGATGATGTGAATGTGAAGCCGTGTTACGTTAGCTATAGCTATGTAAACGGAGGTCGGTAGTTCAGACCGGGGAACTAGATCCTGTCCTCCAACGTCAGCCCCTTCTACAGTTAGTACCCCTGCATAGCAAACAAACATAACCAGCTAGCACCTAGCACCGAGGCTTGGATACACACAGCCTCGCCGGGCACGGCAGGTGGCCGGGTGTTTGATCCAACACCACCGAGAAGACTCGACGGTCAGCCTCCGAGATAGAGAGAACCGACTACCGGGAATACAATAGCAACAACAATAACAAGTTTAGCAGCGGGTTTGTTTAATTTATACCTGAAATTTGTGAAATTTTACACTGAATTCTCTACGAATGAAGTCTGCATGGTTATTCTTCCCATCACTGATACTGTGACAACAGTGAAAGGCTGGACCAGACCATGACACGGCTCAGACAATTAGCACGTGAGACAAAGACCTGACGTTGTAATTTTGAATACACACCAGCGACTCACAGAGAGATGGACAGTTGCCTTTGAACTACCTGGCTGCCTCTCAACCTGAAAGTTGAAGCGACAAGCAGCAGTCTGTAGCAGTAAACTTTCCCCCTGCAAGGGGAGCTACCCTCACGATATCTCCACTAACACACGTAAAGCACAACATATGAAGTGTCTATGTTAAGCCACTTGTAAACGACAACAAGATAGCAAATCGACACGTTAGAAAACTCCGCAAGGTCCGCGTCTTCTGGAATGTCAGTAAACTTTTCTAAGGCATAACGACAATGTTGGACTCACTCAACCTCCGAGCAGCAACGAGTAGAGAACGCCGTCTCCTGAGTGCTTTAGTACTCAGAAGTGTTCTTAGCAACTTTCTCACAATTTAATATATGTTCTTTCGTTGCATGGGTGGTATAAAGCATCATATTCTATAAAGTGTTCCGAGTTGTTCCTAGCGTAAATTCAGAATCCAGATTAGGTCGATGCGCACCGCGCGTAAAACGGAACCTGGACAAATAACAATACTCGTCCCGGTGACAGGGAAAGTAGCACCAACTTGACGAAAAGTTAAAGACACCTCCCGCCTCACGCAACGCACGGCGCTCGGGACATCAGCCACGTACGGAACACACCTTTAAATGAAGGCAGTCATAGTTTAGAAAGTTGTGGAGTCCGCTTGCAGGCAGGTAAGACTGACACAATGTATAATTCACTTACTTTTCTCGTGCTTGGTTATCTGAAGGAACAACGGCCCCTTTTCCTTTGGCGTACATGCTGGATTCAGTTTTAAGACTTTTGCCCCACTCAACACCTGTCAAGGCAAGCAGGCAGGAAAACCTTCTATCTCCATAGCTACCCCGTCACTGTTACTTCTCCCTCCTCCTCCTTTTTTTCTTTTTTTTTCTCTTTTTTTTACATCTACAACATTGGCCACAAATCAGGCAGTTTCTATTGGGGCGACTTGAAACCGGCCACTGGTGGATTTTTTTCTCGCTCAGCCGCTGTTAGAGAAACCTACTCACCCTCCCTCCACTGCGCGCCGGTGGGGGCTTCTTAAAGGAAAAGGCGCGATCTCCCTCCTTGTTTACCGACCCCGGGAAGACGGTAGAGAGATGGAGGAACGGCAGGCCTGATAATGTAGCGACCCGGTTACCCATCCAGAGCATGTTACCGCTAAACAGAGAGAGAGAGCGGATATTATCGTCACAGGTCCAAACATCTCTTCCATGTTCTCCTTCATGTTCTCCTTCATGTTCTTCTCCATGTTCTCCTCCATGTTCTCCTTCATGTTCTCCTTGGTTCTCAGGGGAGGAACCCCATATCCAGCTGTATGTGTCCGTGTGTGTGTGTCTGTGGTCCATGTGTGCCTGTGTGTTTGTGTTTGTGTGTTAGTCCCAAGCAGGCCCAGCTACATGGCTACAGGGTCTGTGGTCACCACAGCAGAGTTGAGCACACCGGAGTGATCAATATCTCTTCTGTTCATTAAAGAAGTGATCATCTCTATTGAACAAGGCTAATCACAATCATTTGAAGGTAATTAACTAGTCATAAGTAATAAGGCAGTAATAAGAAGGTGTTCATTCAGACATAAACTGGTTGGATTTTGATAATCTCATGGAGGCCTTCTCTCATACAGTACTGTGTGGGGGGGAAGGAGGAGGAGAGGGGGTGAGAGGAGAGGAGGGGGAGAGGGTGAGAGAGGAGAGGAGGGAAGGGGAGAAGAGGAGAGCGGAGAGGGTGAGACAGGAGAGGTGGAAAGAGGAGAGGAGGGAAGGGGAGAAGAGGGTGAGAGAGGAGGGAAGGGGAGAAGAGGAGAGGGGGAGAGAGGAGAAGAGGAGGAGACAGAGAGGAGTAACTTGACTGAAGAACGTTAGATGATGACAGGGTCAACCAAGGGACAGTGGAACAGTCGGGGGGAGGGGGGGGGGAGGGGGGAGGGGGGGGAGGGGGGGAGGGGGAAGGGATGACAGGCTCTGATGTGACTCATCCTCCAGGAAGTAAACAACATCTCTGAATGTCTCAGGACGGATGGAGAGAGAGGGATGGAGAGAGGGATGGAGAAAGAGGGATGCAGAGAGAGGGATGCTATAAGAAAGGGGAGGGGTTCTGTGAGAGGAGAGGAGGGGGTATGAGAGGAGGAGAGGAGGGAGTAGGAGAGGAGAGGAGGAGTTCTGTGAGAGAATGTCCTCCGCTAGGCGGAACATCTCTTCATCTCCAACACTCACACGCTCCAAGGTCAGAGGTCACCTCCACGGCTACAAATCTCCTGTGTATCTGTGTGTGAGTGCTCTGGTGTGTGTGTGTGTGTGTGTGTCCATGAGCGAGTGTGTGTGCATTTTTACACGTGTCTCTGTTCCCATCCGTGTGTCCGTGCATGTGAGCCTGTGTGTGTGCGTGTCTGTATGTGTGTGTCTCTCGTGTATGTGTCTGTATGCAGTGTGTGTGTGTGTGTGTGTGGTGCTGCATTGTGCAGGTCCTGGAGACAGACATTAATCACTGGCTGGGATGATGAATGCTCCACAGCTAGCCACACCATCTATTCTGCCTAAGCACCAGGACCAGGACACACACACACACACACTGAAGCACCAGGAGATGTGCTCTGCATGGTTATTGCCACCCTCCCTGGCTCAAGGAGGATACACACACGCACCTTCACACACACACACCTTCACACACACACACCTTCACACACACGTCCGTACGTAGTCTTGCGAGGAAGCAGAATGAAGCCTGTGATGGTACTACCTTTGCTGAGAGAGAAAGTGTGTGTGTGTACAGATGAAGTACACACATACATTTTACATTTAGTCATTTACACGCGTACACACATACCCCTTCTGTAGGGAACTGTGTTTTAACTGAATGTGCTTCTCAGAGCAGCCAGACACTAAACTATGACACATGCTCTGACTGCTGGAGACGCTGTGTGTGTGTGTGTGTCTGCGTGCAAGTGTGTGTGTGCGTGTTTGTGTGTGTATGCTCTGCCTGCTGGAGATGCTGGGTCAAATTACTGTAGAGGTGGGGGAGGGAAGGGGAGGAGAGGGCAGGCGAGGGGGAGGGGAGTGGAGGTGAGGTGAGGGGGAGGGCAGGCGAGGAGAGACGTGAATGGATATGGAGAGAGGGAGGAAGGAGGAGAGGGGGTAAGAGAGTGAGGTAGAGAAGGGGGGTGTAGAGGTAGAGGAGAAGGGGGGAGGGGAGGGTGAGGTAGAGAAGGGGGGTGTAGAGGTAGAGGAGAGGGGGGGAGGGGAGGGGGAGGTAGAGAAGGGGGGGGGGTGTAGAGGAGGGGGGGAGGGGAGGGGGAGGTAGAGAAGGGGGGTGTAGAGGTAGAGGAGAGGGGGGGAGGGGAGGGTGAGGTAGAGAAGGGGGGGGGGGTGTAGAGGAGTGGGGGGAGGGGGGCAAGGGTGGATTAGAGATCAGATCCCACAGTGATCTGGTGGCTTAAACACTGGATTAAAGAGACAGGCAGAGGATGGAAAAGGGAGTGTAAATGTAGTGATAACACACACACATCATCACCACAGCCCATATGTCACTGCACACACACACCCACACAGTTTAGACAGCCCAGTCTAATGAACCAACCACCCGGGAATACATCTGCATGATCGAAAACAGCCAGTGCATCTCCATCTGTATACATGTAAAAACACACACACAACCCTGAGACACACACACACAACCAAACACACAGCCAAACACACAACCAAACACACAAACAAACACGCAGCAGCTGAGAAGACCAGTAGACAGCAGCATAAGGACGAAGACGTCTGCAATGCCAAGACGCTCCTCTTTCTAACTGCTTCCCCTTCCTGTTCCCTTCCCCCTACACTTCCTGTTCCCTTCCCCCTACACTTCCTGTTCCCATCCCCCTACACTTCCTGTTCCCTTCCCCCTACACTTCCTGTTCCCTTCCCCCTACACTTCCTGTTCCCATCCCCCTACACTTCCTGTTCCCATCCCCCTACACTTCCTGTTCCCTTCCCCCTATACTTCCTGTTCCCTTCCCCTACACTTCCTGTTCCCTTCCCCCTACACTTCCTGTTCCCTTCCCCCTATACTGCCTGTTCCCTTCCCCCTACACTTCCTGTTCCCTTCCCCCTACACTTCCTGTTCCCTTCCCCCTATACTGCCTGTTCCCTTCCCCCTACACTTCCTGTTCCCTTCCCCTACACTTCCTGTTCCCTTCCCCCTACACTTCCTGTTCCCTTCCCCCTATACTGCCTGTTCCCCTCCCCCTATACTTCCTGTTCCCTTCCCCCTACACTTCCTGTTCCCTTCCCCCTATACTGCCTGTTCCCTTCCCCCTACACTTCCTGTTCCCTTCCCCTACACTTCCTGTTCCCTTCCCCCTACACTTCTTGTTCCCTTCCCCCGACACTTCCTGCCCCTCCCCTTCCTGCATCCTGCCCCTCCCCCTTCCTGGTTTCCCATTCCTCAATTTGCAAACAGAACAGAGTTCAATCTGTCCCTAAAGGAACAATCCGTTCTCTCCTGAACAATAACATCTCTGCTCATAAAAACGTTTTAGGCCTCTGCAAATTACTTTGTAAAGAGAGGAGGATTGAGAGGAGGGAGCACAATGTTCAGAAGCCACTGTATCAGTTAATCATGTCCGTTAGCTAGTCTGTCTATAACATAGCTAATATGTCCGTTAGCTAGCCTGTCTATAAGATAGCTAATATGTCCGTTAGCTAGCCTGTCTATAAGATAGCTAATATGTCCGTTAACTAGCCTGTCTAAGATAGCTCTAATGTTAAGCTTGCTAGCCTGTCTTGTGTCTGTTTCTCAATCAGCGGTGTACTGCTGTATGTGTTGGCTGGTTACCCCATTCGACAGAGTTAGCTAGCTCTTTAGTAATGCGTCAGTTAGACTAGTTAGCTGGCCTGTGTGTCAGTGTCTGTTAGAGAGTTAGTCGGCGAATCTGGATTTGGGCAGTTACCAGACACCCAGCACGAGCCGGTTTGTTTGTTTGTTCGTTCATAAATTTGGTTGTAAAGTGTCTCAAACCAAACGTAATCGATACATCGTAGTTTGCACAGAATGACTATTTTACCATGGACAACCACAATATCACTGAAGATTTTGGAAGCAGTTTTACATAACATCATTCAAAGCGAGCAAATTCAACTGACTGAGTTAGCACTAACCACCTCAAGAACGGACTACATGCAGGTAAACAAGCTACTAGCTAGTTATCGTTTATAGATGGCTGATTTATTTAGTGCTGAAATGAATCAAACCTTTCTGTTTTGAAAGATGGCTTCATGAGCAACTAGGAAGAGGGAACGTTTTAACACTTTGGGTGAACACCTGAAGGCTTTTATAATGAGAGAGTAATGAGACTAAGTAACTTGAGCTTTGACGTCGCCACTCGACATGAAAGCGTGTGTGGTGCAAGATTAAAAAATAAAAGCGCACAAACAAGTCATTATATTTGTTTATTTGGGTCGTACTCATTAGCACAAAATGGCTATTGTTCCCTGGCATGTGGCCGAAACATTTTTGTGACAAAGGCGGAATGGCCTTGCACAAAAAATGACGAAATTCCAAACGTAGTTGTCAGTTAGCTAGTTTGTGTAGCTCTAGCTGCTAAAGGACAAACATGTAATAGTTATTCTGTTCTTACTTATTAGCATACAGTGTAGAGCTATGCTAGCAAGCCCACAACCATGGTGTTGACCCTTACAAAAAAGAAGTATAATAAAGTATACTATAAGTATACAAAAATATGGATAGTACACTTTTTGTTCACTTTTAATATACTTTTAAGAAGTATACTTAGAAAATATTTTACTTTTAATATACTTTTAAGTATGCTTTGAAAATAGTTCACTTTTGATATACTTTTAAGGAGTATACTTAGAAAATAGTTCACTTTTGATATACTTTTAAGAAGTACGCTTAGAAACAGAAAATTGTATAAATATCATCTGGAGTAGGATGTACGTTTTCTATTATTATACAGCAAAAACAGTCAGAATAATTTTAAAGTACATTACAGGGTACATTTTTTAGATCCACCTCAGCACCTCAGGCGGTAAATAGTGTTAAAATTTGCTGATAAGTTTGCAGTTTGTTCGAAATACAAATGTAACTTTGAAATGAATTTCGTTTTTTAAATGTGTCTGCTTAGAATGAAGTGTTTTGTTGCATGGTAATTATCATTGTTGTGCTGGTCTACCATTGTAACCATGAGTTAAATGACTGTTAAGTTTAATGAGAAGAGCTGGATTCGTTAACTATAAATGCCTGTGCAGTTAGTAGCATCTTACAGAATCTGCAGTTTAACTCTGTGAGGGCCCTCGTTCTCGCCATGTGATGCAAGATCAGAGGTGTCTGAGGGGCCCCTAAACATTTTAATTAATAAAGTAATTCATAGTAAAATTAAATTTATTAAGTTTACTTCTTGAGATACTTACATTAATTAAAAGTGCACTTGAAAGTATTGAAAGTAATATACTTTGAGGCTCTTTAGGAAGTATACTTCATGAACTGAAAGTGCACTACACAGGTTACTTTAGAGTATTCCAAGGTATACTTTTAAGTACTTTAGGAAGTGTACTTGATAAACTGAAAGTGCACTACACAGGCTACTTTACAGTATTCAAAAGTAAACCTTGAAATACACTATAAGTGTACTTTAAAGTTTACTAAATGACATAAAAAGTGGGCCAATTCAGTTTACTAAGTACAAAAATAGTATATAAATAAGTACACTTCTAATATACTTTAAGTAACATGATAATAGTATACTTTTTATACTAAGTATACTTACAAAATAAACTTGAATTATACTTCTTTTTTGTAAGGGGAGGCATTTAGCTAGCGTGTGAGGTAGGGTGAGCGTGACGGAAACTCCAGGTTAGCCAAAGGCTAATCACCTCCCCTGAGGGGGCAAAAGGTGCGGGGTAATAAGCTGGGTAGGTCGGCTGCTTTTGATGTGATCATTTGAAGAAACAGCCCTGATCGGGAATATCTACTTTGACACCAAGCTGAGACCCAGGACTGGAGGGTAGCTGTCACACACACACACACACACACACACACACACACACACACACACACACACGCACACACACGCACACACACACACACACACGCACGCACGCACACACACACGCACACACACACACGCACGCGCACGCACGCACACACACGCACACACGCACGCACGCACACACACACACACACACGCACGCACGCACACACACACACACGCACACACACACACACGCACACACACACACACGGCGTGGCCCACCTGGTTGCCATGGTGCCAGCATATTGTCACCACAGTCTACTGGACCCCTGTTCATCAGGTGACCTCTTGAGTGTGTGTTTGTGTGTGTGTGGGGGTGAGTGAGTGAGAGTGAATGTGTGTGTGTGGTGTGGTGTGTGTGTGTGCGTGTGTGTGTGTAGTGTGTTCTGACTCCTCCCCATCACGCCCTGCTCAGTGCTAGACCTGGTTAGATGGTTGTGTGTCTCACCTGCTCACCCCATCATACAGGGCTGTCTGTCAATATTTACATTACTGATGTCCCCACCCCCCCCCTCTCTCTCTTTCTCCCCTTCTCACCTTGCCCATCTCCTCCTCTGCCCCCCCTCCCCCCAAGTCTTTATGTGTCAGGATCACCCTCCCCCCATAATTTTGCTGCTGTTGGAAAATTGTCCATAATTACTCTCTGTAAATAAACACACACACACTTGCTGTAAATGCTCTTATCCTTTTCTACTCTCTAGTGATTCTCCTGCCCCTCCCTCTCTCCAACACACACACACAGGACAAACATACACACACGTTGTATAGCAAGCGTACACACACCAACGCACACACAGCAGACACACAGGTGCAGCTAACCCAGGTAGCATTCTGCTGTCTGTCACAGCTGCAACACCGATCTGTCAGGAGGGAGAGGGAGGGAGAGAGAGAGGAAGGAGAGAGTGGGGAGGAGGAGAGAGAGAGTGGGGAGGGAGAGAGAGTGGGGAGGAGGAGAGAGAGAGGAAGGAGAGAGTGGGGAGGGAGAGAGAGTGGGGAGGAAGGAAGGAGGTCAGTGAGTAGTGGGGAGGGAGAGAGAGAGGAAGGAGAGAGTGGGGAGGAGGAGAGAGAGAGTGGGGAGGGAGAGAGAGTGGGGAGGAGGAGAGAGAGAGGAAGGAGAGAGTGGGGAGGGAGAGAGAGTGGGGAGGAAGGAAGGAGGTCAGTGAGTAGTGGGGAGGGAGAGAGAGAGAGGGAGGAAGGAAGGAGGTCAGTGAGTAGTGGTGAAAGCAGCTTTGACCTAATCTGGGATGTTAATAGTTCTCTCCTCCCTCCCTCTCCTCCCTCCCTCTCCTTTCTCCCTCCCTCTCCTCCCTCCCTCCTACTGTCAGCTTTCAACATGTAGGCTAGAATGAAACTGTTGGGTCATAGCGGGAGGGGTGAAAGAGAGAAGAGAGAATGTCTAAAAGGAGAGAGGAGGTAGAAATTAGAGAAAGACAGGTGGTAAAGAGAAAGAGGCGAAGGCGAGTAGGGAGAAAGAAAAAGGAGAGGAAGAGAGAATAGAGGGACAGCTTCTCTGCTGATAATCATTAACCTCTATATCAATACTCCCCCCTGGTCTCAACCAGGGGTGTACTGAGAGGGTGAGAGAAGAGAAAGAGGGATGAGGAGGGCTATGAATGAGAGATTCATGTAGTAATAGTTCATTTGTCAGGTGTTAAGATCAGCTGATTGCATGTCAAGCAGTGCTTCTGAATGGTTCTCCTCGGTACATATTCCACGCACACACACTTGCACACACACATACACGTGTGCACACACACGTTGTACACTAAATTATAGATTGACCTCATATTCCAGCTGACCTGCTAGTGTCCTCACTGAAGTTCCTCTTCAGAAAAGAAAGGAGGAGAGGAGAGAGAAGAAAGGAGGAGAGGAGAGAGAAGAAAGGGAGGAGAGGAGGAGAGGAGAGGAGGAGAGAAGAGAGGGAAAGGAGGGTGGGAAGGGGAAAAGAGGCTAACTAAGTCCACTGCCTGGAAAAATGCATAAACAATCCAGTGTAAATCTCCCTCAGTTTACTGCCAGCGTATCGGTTTCGTTCCCAGAATCCTTTGTGTTGTTCTACTGAACCAGACTCGGTCTGTCTCTCCGTCTGTTGATATGACAACTGAACATTTCCTCAGTGTCTGACTCGTTAACAACTTCGTCATTAAACCTTCCGTCTGTTTTTCAGTCTTATTATTGTAATTATTTTGCCATCGTTAGAGAACATATTCGCCGGGTCGACGGTTTGATTCCTGACCTGTTTACCTCCTCGGAGGAGGAGTCTGATAACTACCTTCAGAACATCCCCTTCACTGGGCCTCTGCCTCTCTCTCTCTCTCTGTCTCACACACACACAAACACACTCACACTCACACACACACAGGCATGCACACACATACACATAGGCACACACAAACACATACACGTACGCAAGCACACACAGAGGTGTACACACCAGACACACACACATTCCTTGCTCCTGGGCTGTGGTGGTGGACAGACCACAGACAGGCAAGGAGAGGTAGAGAGGAGGGGGGAGGGCGAAGGGGAGGAACGGATGGAGTGAAAGAAGGGGAGGGAGAGAGCAAAAAAGAGGGAGAAAGAAAAGGAGACAGAGAGAAAGGGGAGGGCCAGGCTTCCACTCTAACTGATTACTGCAGAAGATTCAGCTTCCTCCCTCTCTCCCTCTCTTACCCTCCCCCTCCCCCTCTCTTACCCTCCCTCTCTCCCTCTCTTATCCTCCCCCTCTCCCTCTCTTACCCTCCCCCTCTCCCTCTCTTACCCTCCCTCTCTCCCTCTCTTACCCTCTCCCTCTCTTACCCTCTCCCTCTCTTACCCTCCCTCTCTCCCTCTCTTACCCTCCCTCTCTCCCTCTCTTACCCTCTCCCTCTCTTACCCTCCCTCTCTACCTCTCTCTTACCCTCCCCCTCTCCCTCTCTTACCCTCTCCCTCTCTTACCCTCCCTCTCTCCCTCTCTTACCCTCTCCCTCTCTACCTCTCTCTTACCCCTCCCCCCTCCCTCTCTTACCCTACCTCTCTCTCTTACCCTCTCCCTCTCTTACCCTCCCCCTCTCCCTCTCTTACACTCCCCCTCTACCTCTCTCTTACCCCCCCCCTCCCTCTCTTACCCCCCCCCCTCCCTCTCTTACCCTACCTCTCTCTCTTACCCTCTCCCTCTCTTACCCTCCCCCTCTCCCTCTCTTACACTCCCCCTCTCCCTCTCTTACCCTCCCCTTCTCCCTCTCTTACCCTACCTCCCCCTCTTCCCCTTCCCCTCTCCCTCTCTTACCCTCCCCCTCTCCCTCTCTTACCCTCCCCCTCTCCCTCTCTTACCATCCCCCTCTCCCTCTCTTACCCTCCCTCTCTCCCTTTCTTACCTTCCCCCTCTCCCTCTCTTACCATCCCCCTCTCCCTCTCTTACCCTCCCCCTCTCCCTCTCTTACCATCCCCCTCTCCCTCTCTTACCCTCCCTCCCTCTCTCCCTCTCTTACCTTCCCCCTCTCCCTCTCTTACCATCCCCCTCTCCCTCTCTTACCCTCCCCCTCTCCCTCTCTTACCCTCCCCCTCTCCCTCTCTTACCTTCCCCCTCTCCCCCTCTTACCCTCTCCCTCTCTTACCCTCCCTATCTTACCCTCCCTATCTTACTCTCCCTCTCTTACCCCCCCCTCTTACCCTCCCCCTCCCTTACCCTCCCCCTCTCCCTCTCTTACCCTCCCCCTCTTCCTCTCTCCCTTCCTATCTTACCCTCTCTCCCTCTCTTACCCTCTCCCTCTCTTACCCTCCCCCTCTCCCTCACTTACCCTCTTCCTCTCTCCCTCCCTATCTTACCCTCCCTCCCTGTCTTACCCTGTCCCTCTCTTACCCTCCCCCTCTTCCTCTCTTACCCTCCCCCTCTTCCTCTGTCCCTCCCTCTCTTACCCAACCTCCCTCTCTTACCCTCCCTCCCTCTCTTACCCTCCCTCCCTCTCTTACCCTCTCTCCCTTACCCTCCCTCCCTCTCTGACCCTCTCTCCCTTACCCACCTCCCTCCCTCTCAGATATAAAAGTGCTCTGGAGTGTTCATGTCTCCCTGTAAAACATCTGTTCCATGGTGAGCTGTCTGCAGAGACCCCGCCCGCTTCCTCCCCCACTCTCCCTATTTCTCTTCCCCTTCTCCCTCACTTCCTCTCCCTCTTTTCCTTTCTCTCTCTTCCTCCCTATCTCACTCTTTCTCTGTCTTCCTCTCTGTCCATCCCCCTCTCCCTTCCACTCTGTTTCCCTCTCTGTCTTTTTGTAAAGCAGTTGTCTCTCCTGTTCTCTCTCTTTTCTCTATGTCTCTCTCTCTTCTCTCTCTCTGTCTCTCTCTTCTCTCTCTCTATGTCTCTCTCCTCTCTCTTCTCTCTCTATGTCTCTCTCTCTTCTCCCTCTCTATGTCTCTCTCTTCCTTCCCAGCCATCATCTGGAGACAACATCACCACATGGATCTGATTTCTGGATGTCACTTCTTCCTCCCTCCTCTTCCTGGTTCTGACTTCCTGTTCTGACTCTCTCTAGGATCAATACATGACCGATGACACACGGCTGATTACACAGGAGTAGAGCCCGACCTATAAAGGATTTTAAGGCCGATGTTGATATTTGTTTGTTTTTTCATCCGATATTCCGATATATCGGCCGATATGAAATAAATAAAAATAAATCAAGAAATGCGTAACAAAAAATTACTGATTTCCTTAACATTAGTTATTTCTAGTTTACATTTAATCATTTTTAGCAGACACTCTTATCCAGAGCCACTTACAGTAAGTATAGGGACAGTACCCCGAGGCAAGTAGGGTGAAGTGCCTTGCCCAAGGACACAAAGTCATTTCGCATGGCCGGTAATCGAACCGGCAACCTTCTGATTAACCCATTAAGGAGTAGCGTCGCACATATGTGATCATTCAAAAGCCCCACAGCCTAGCGTCGCACGTGTGATTTTGAGCATTCCAACTGACTATTTTCCCATAGACACAAACTATATGACAAACGCTATAGTGTGGATTCAAAATTTATAATGAGGAAGCTAACAAGTAACATTAGCAGGTAGTAGCATTGCTACGAGTATTATGCTAGGTTGCTAGGTAAAGGAAGCTAACTAAAGCTGGCTAGCTTCCGTTTCTGAAAAATAACTCACTCAGGCGGGAGCGTCGGAAATATTTAGAACTCGCGCATCTAAGGGTTAAATGCCTGATTCCCTAACCGCTCAGCCATCTGACTCCTGTTATTATTTCCTCACTAAAATAATATGATAATGCAGTTTAAAAATAAACTTGTTTGTTTTATTGTCACAACAGAACAAAAGAACATCAAAATATATTAAAGTTCTGATTAAGAAAATGGATAAAAATTAGGGCTGTCATGCAATTACAATATTTAATCGCGATTAATCGCATAATTTCATATGATTAACCGCGTTTTGTTGAAATAACATTAAAAGGGTGTACTTAACTTAAAATAGGCCTAACTGGATGATAATGTCCAAGTTCAGATGGAACACAATTTAAATTGTGAGGGAGTTTTATTCACTCACAAACTATACTGCTGTATAATAAACATCCACAAAATTAGGCTTGTTCTGGAATATAAAAAACATGTTGTCTCATAGCCTACTAGGATATCCTGCTCCATAATATACAAATATTCAAATCTCACTCAAACATACTTCAGATACTTAAGCAACCACACATTGACCTTATTAATGAACAATACAGTTTCTATTTCGCTGAATCCAGTCAGCTGCTTGCTTCTTTTGCGAGTGTTGTCTGCCATTTATTATTACCAGAGCAAACGCTGCTGCTGCTGCTGCTATCGCTACACTGCTAACGCTGCTGCTGCTAGCTGTGTGCTTTGCTTGTATGTGATAGTTTAGGCTGGAAGTACTCCGGTGATAACTAAACTCAGCCTGACAATCAGTACACACAGCCTTAGTTTTGTCAACCGAGCCGTCGGCAACTTTTTGAAATGGAACTTCCCATCTAAAAGCCCATCAAAACTCTCCATCATTCAGCTACCGTCGGCAGTCGAAGTCATGTGACAACAGGTGATTTTCAGGGTCAAAATGAAATCTGCGTTAACTGCACAATTTTTTATTTATTTTTTTGTTCGAGTTAAAGTGAGATTAACGCGTTAACTTTGACAGCGCAAAAAAAAATACAAACTTAATATATGAAACTTAAAGTCCTTTGAAAAAAAAACATTAATATTCATTTATGGCCATTATAAATGCCGATAACAATAGTTTGGAAAATGCCTAATATCGGCCGATATATTGGCCGGGCTCTACCCAGGAGTTTTGCGTACTTCAGGAAGGTGCTGGTGAACAGTGACATTAGGACAGCGTGGCGCGCTGGTGAACAGTGACATTAGGACCTGGTGAACAGTGACATTAAGACAGCGTGGCGTGCTGGTGAACAGTGACATTAGGACCTGGTGAACAGTGACATTAAGACAGCGTCGCGTGCTGGTGAACAGTGACATTAGGACAGCGTCGCGTGCTGGTGAACAGTGACATTAGGACAGCGTCGCGTGCTGGTGAACAGTGACATTAGGACCTGGTGAACAGTGACATTAGGACAACGTCTCGTGCTGGTGAACAGTGACATTAGGACAGCGTCGCGTGCTGGTGAACAGTGACATTAGGACAGCGTCGCGTGCTGGTGAACAGTGACATTAGGACAGCGTCGCGTGCTGGTGAACAGTGACATTAGGACAGCGTTACGTGCTGGTGAACAGTGACATTAGGACAGCGTCGCATGCTGGTGAACAGTGACATTAGGACAGCGTTGCGTGCTGGTGAACAGTGACATTAGGACAGCGTCGCGTGCTGGTGAACAGTGACATTAGGACAGCGTCACGTGCTGGTGAACAGTGACATTAGGACAGCGTCGCGTGCTGGTGAACAGTGACATTAGGACAGCGTCGCGTGCTGGTGAACAGTGACATTAGGACAGCGTTACGTGCTGGTGAACAGTGACATTAGGACAGCGTTGCGTGCTGGTGAACAGTGACATTAGGACAGCGTCACGTGCTGGGATGAGCTACATTACTGAGCTCTGAGAGTGATGTCTGCATAGTCAGGGGTCACCAGGTGTCATTTTTTATGGATTCAAAAGATTTGTATAATTACGGTTTTAAGGATGTTTGCATATTTTGTTTGTTTTAGGGAGTGACAGTTGGCTACTGTTAGCTTGGAACTAATTCAGGATTGTGTTGCTATAGGTGACAAGTCAACGCTGGTCCCAGTAAATCCAAACTTACACCTTGTGGTGACCTTTAGCTCACCTTCATGTGTTCAACTTAGATTCTGTGAGTGCACCTGGTGACAGCATGGTCAGCACTTTTCTGTTTGGACGTAGACAAGCAGATTTGGCTCAATTAGAATCAGGGGGTGTTTGGCTGGAAGACACACACACACACACTCACACAGTGGCAATGTCGGGGAAGTTAATCCACCTAGCTTCAGGTGGATTATTGTTTAAGTCAACCACACAGTGCTCTGAACACTCTTCTTCACACACACTCACTCACACTCACTCACACACACTCTCACACACACTCACTCACACTCACTCACACACACTCTCACACACACTCACTCACACACTCACTCACACACACTCTCACACACACACTCTCACACTCACTCACTCACACACACTCTCACACACACTCACTCACACACACTCTCACACACACTCACTCACACACACTCTCACACACACTCACTCACACACACTCTCACACACACACTCTCACACACACTCACTCACACACACTCTCACACACACTCACTCACACACACTCTCACACACACACTCTCACACACACTCTCACACACACACTCTCACACACACTCACTCACACACACTCACTCACACACACTCTCACACACAGTGTTTTTCTGCCCGTCTATCCATATCTAGAATTTGTGGTCAGCATCTAAGGGGTGTGGTCAGCATCTAGGGGGTGTGGTCAGCATCTAAGGGGTGTGGTCAGCATCTAGGGGGTGTGGTCAGCATCTAGGGGGTGTGGTCAGCATCTAAGGGGTGTGGTCAGCATCTAGGGGGTGTGGTCAGCATCTAAGGGGTGTGGTCAGCATCTAAGGGGTGTGGTCAGCATCTAAGGGGTGTGGTCAGCATCTAAGGGGTGTGGTCGGTATCTAGGGGGTGTGGTCAGTATTCTGGGGAAGTGGTCAAGAGTGTGACCACCTGACCAATCAGCAGCTCTCGTAAAACTGTTAAACTGGTGTTTTATCTCTGACTCAGAAAATGCCCCCTAGACAGGAGTGTGTGTGTGTGCATGTGTGCGCACATGTGTGTGTGTGTGACATGAGGAATTAGTCATTGTCTGACTGACTTAGTTGTCCATTGTAACAAAGAGATGGTTCCAGGAAGCTTCTTGGTTCAGCTGTTTCTTGAACCACCTCTGTTACTGCAGGAACACACAGACTATATAGCCACCTCTGTTACTGCAGGAACACAGACTATATAACCACCTCTGTTACTGCAGGAACACACAGACTATATAACCACCTCTGTTACTGCAGGAACACACAGACTATATAACCACCTCTGTTACTGCAGGAACACACAGACTATATAACCACCTCTGTTACTGCAGGAACACAGACTATATAGCCACCTCTGGTTTACTGCAGGAACACACAGACTATATATACACAGACTTCTTCTTTCCTTCCTTACTTTCTTCCTCTCATTATCCTCCCTGACCCAGAGACAGACAGTGTGATGGAGTTCATCCACTCTCTCACTCAGAAACACACACTCACACACACACTCACTCAGACACACACACTCACACACACACTCACTCACTCAGACACACACTCACACACACACTGTGAAGAATACATACAAATGACATGTGACTGGTGCATGTGACATTAAAGCCCTGGAGATACTGACACACACACACCACACACACTCCACACACACACCACACACACACACCACACACACTCCACTCACACACCACACACACACACCACACACACACTCCACACACACTCCACACACACACCACACACACACACCACACACACTCCACACACACACCACACGCACACACCACACACACTCCACACACACACTCCACACACACTCTGCACATTCTGGAAAAGGTCAAAACAATTAGTGATTTTAGTGACGTTTACAGCAGCCATCACAGAGATGGTGGTCTGAGGATTCATTTGGTTTGAGATCCAGCCTTGTTACACTTGTTTCATCTCACACCAGTGGCCTCTGCTCTGTAAAAACCTGAGAAGTATACTTTTATTTTGAGGTGTTGTTCACTCAGTTGATGAAGTTCTTTAACTCAAATGGCTCCAGGCAATTAATCACACCATTTAAGTGAGCGAAACCTTTCAACTGTTACAGTATGGACAACATCGCTCTAGGCTGCAGAATTAAGCAATGCCCAAACACTGTTACTATCAAAGTCTTTTAAACTAAACACACATTTAAATGGCCTACACCTCCCCTTAAAGAATTAAAATTATGCAGAAAAATCATAATGTGACTGACATAATTTCCATGTTATTTTCTGTAGTATATGATATAAAGTATAGGGTAATTGACCTATGTTGACTGTATAATGCAACAGGAATCATTAGTATGCTCGGTGTTGTATGTTGTACGGGTGATACCCGGTAGTCGATCAGCTGCATATCGCCTCGATCTCTTATGACGATAATAAACATGGGGGAAATGTTACGAATAATTTAATGGAGGAAACAAAAAAACATTTATTTTATTTTATTTCAATGTCTGGCCGATTTTCTGAGTAAAATTCAGACCGTATTCTATAATTCTTCCTTATCAGCTAAGACTTAGTTATTTACTTTAAAATGGACTCATTTCTTATTCCAGCGGAGGGGGGCAGGACGCTGACTTCAACAGTTGCTTCATGACCCAAAAAACTGTCAGTCTTTCCCTGGAATAAATTGTGGAATGTTCCATTTTTCAGAGCAGGGGGGAGCGGCTTCGACAAACAAGAACCCCAACAGAAACAACCTGAAACATCTCGCTTCTCCAAGCCTCCGACACCAGCTCACATTTGTTTTCCTCCATATAGCGATGTTTGGTTCTCCAGTAGCGATTTATTTGTGAAAATCGAAAGAAAATACTTTTGGTTTCTGACACATAACCCGCCCGGAAAAGCTCGTGTTCGAGGCGGCTCATAGTAGAATCAATTCACCGGGAGGGGAGATTGAAACCGTCGACTCATGCTCGTGCGCCGGGTTTGGAGAGAGCCTGTCGGCGGCTCGGGTTTAGCAGTCCGCGCGCCTCCCGTGCTGTGCATGTGTGTGTGCATGTCTATACGGCGGGAAGGGATTGGAATATTAATTTGAAGGTATAGAAAGCTGTCTTTAAGAGAAGCTTTTCAATAAAATCAAATTAACATTTCACCAAACTGTTGCGAGTTAGTGCGTTGTTTTATAGTAATAATGATTATTATTATTACTATTATGTGTGTTTTCTACAGAAGTATATTACTAGATATTAACTATCCAGACAGCACCTTTCCATGTCTTTGACATGAAGGATGTTTGTACAGTGGACTGAGGGTATGTGCCCTAATGTGTGTGTGTGCGCATGCCTGTGTGTGTGTGTGTGTAACTGTAACTGTGTGCGTGTGTTACCACACTGACCTCTGTCTGACCAGGAACATGGTGGTTTGACTGTGAGCCCCTCACACACACACACACACACACTCGCTCTCTCATACACACACACTTCACGGCCTCTCACACAACACAGTCTCCATGACTGGCCTGAACTCACCACTCATCCATTCTGTCCATCATTTCATCTTCTGAACTCTCTCCCTTCATACATCTCTTCTCTCAGTCTCAGTTTTTTCCTCTGCACCTCTCTCACTTCCTCTCTCTCTCCCCCATCTCTCTTTCTCTGTCTCTCTCCCTCTTTCTTTCTCTCTCTGTCTCTCTCTCTGTCTCTCTCTCACCCTCTCTCTCTTTCTCTCTCTCCCTCTCTCTCACACTCTTTCTTTCTCTCTCTCTTTCTCTCTCTCTCTCTTTCTCTCTCTCTTTCTCTCTCATCAGTTCTTAACTGTCAGACATGTCCTATGGTTCAGTTTTCTGTGGAGACGGTTGAAGAAGAGGAGGGGAGGAAGAGAGCAGAAGGAAGAGGAGGGGGAGGAAGAGAGGAGAAGGAAGAGGAGGGGGAGGAAGAGAGGATGAGGAAGAGGAGGGGGAGGGAGAGAGCAAGAAGGAAGAGGAGAGGGAGGAAGAGAGGAGGAGGAAGAGGAGGGGGAGGAAGAGAGCAGAAGGAAGAGGAGGGGAGGAAGAAGAGGGGGAGGAAGAGAGGAGAAGGAAGAGGAGGGGGAGGAAGAGGACGGGGAGGAAGAGGAGGGGGAGGAAGAGAGCAGAAGGAAGAGGACGGGGAGGAAGAGGAGGGGGAGGAAGAGGAGGGGGAGGAAGAGAGCAGAAGGAAGAGGAGGGGGAGGAAGAGAGGAGGAGGAAGAGGAGGGGGAGGAAGAGAGCAGAAGGAAGAGGAGGGGGAGGAAGAGAGGAGGAGGAAGAGGAGGGGGAGGAAGAGAGCAGAAGGAAGAGGAGGGGGAGGAAGAGAGGAGGAGGAAGAGGGGAGAAGGAAGAGGAGGGGGAGGAAGAGAGGAGAAGGAAGGCTGCATGGACATTTAGCAGGTTGGATCCAGCATCAGCAGGTCTGGCTGATAAGAGAGCAGCAGCACTGACTCTCTGGTGTGTGTGTGTGTGTGTGTGACAGGGGCAAGGAGAGCCTCCAGTCTCCAGGAATGATTAAAGCTCTAATGTCAGAGACCACCGCTCAAATCTGGGTCCATAGCCCCCCCTGCAGGAGTCAGGCGGTGTTGCAGATTAATCTCTGACCTCATACCAGACGGCAGGGAGACGGTCCACTGAGCCTATGTTCCAGATCTAGTGTAGAGCTAACCCAAGCCCTGACACTCTGCATGTTCCTCCTCCTCTCCTCCCTCCACTCCTCTCCTCCCTCCTCTCCTCCCTCCACTCCTCCTGCTCTCTCCGTCTTCCTAGTCTTTCCCTCCCCCCCTCTTCCCCAGTGGAATCCATTGCTATTCTTAGCCAGATCAGACCAGATCAGATAGCTGGTGTGGTTTCACTGTGTCTGGCGCTAGCCATCATCTGCTGTGATCATTCTGTTCTCCCTCCAGCATGCCCACACTCACACACTCACACACTCACACACACTCACACACACTCACACACACACACACACACTCACGCACACACTCACGCACACACTCGCACCTGGGAGACTAGCTGCAGTTCACCTCATTCATCCCTCATAACTACACAGAGAGACAGACAGACAAATACATTAATAGACAGGCAGATAGATAGCAGACTGGTTATAGGTACAAATACAATTTGATTTGACTGATTGTTACTGGCTGGCAGGCTGGTTACAACTGACTGGCTGGCTGTTTTCCTGTTGACTGATTCATCTTCCAGCAGGCTCTGGTTAGCCATAGATGGCTCTGGTTACTCATACTAGTCCCCCAAATGTACAGTAAGAATCATTTGATGCTGGAATCATTTTTTTCCTACATTATTTTTCCTACCTTTTTTACCCCCTGCTAACTCTGACTAGCAAGGTGCCACACGCATGAAACTTACTCTGGTTACTCATACTAGTCCCTTCAATGTACAGTAAGAATCATTTGATGCTGGGATATACAGAACATAAATGAAATGGGGGGCATTTTGGGGCAGGGCTGTAGTGTCGTGCTAAGAAATGCACCCCTGCTAAGAAATATACAGTAAGAATCATTTGATGCTGGGATTTTACAGAATGAAGTTGCCAACTCTTTCTCTTTCTGGCTCACAGGAAGCTGCTGTGTCTCCTCGGAGATATGGTGCTCTGCTGCCCCCATGTGGATCAAATCAAACTTTATTCATACAGCGCATTTCAAAATGCGGACAGAGGAAGAACTGCTCGTTAGACTCCACCTCTCTTCCCTTCCCTGCTGTGTGTCACGTGTGTGTGTGTCAGGTGTGTGGGGGGGGGGGGTTTGGGGAGGAAGTTTGTGGAAAAAATTCCAGAAGTTCAAGAAGCTCCCTGCTACTTAAAACTGTCGCACACTGCACACACGGTAAACACACACTGTAAACACACACACGGTAAACACACACTGTAAACACACACTGTAAACACAGTGTGTGGGGGGGGGGGGTTTGGGGAGGAAGTTTGTGGAAAAAATTCCAGAAGTTCAAGAAGCTCCCTGCTACTTAAAACTGTCGCACACTGCACACACGGTAAACACACACTGTAAACACACACACGGTAAACACACACTGTAAACACACACTGTAAACACACACACTGTAAACACACACACTGTAAACACACACTGTAAACACACACACTGTAAACACACACTGTAAACACACACTGTAAACACACATACTGTAAACACACACTGTAAACACACACACTGTAAACACACACTGTAAACACACACTGTAAACACACACACGGTAAACGCACATTGCGCACACACACACTGTAAACTCACACACTATAAACACACACAGTATTGAAACAGAAAAGAGACATCTACTCAGTTTAACATGAAAACATTTTAATTGGTTGTGTTGTCATGTTGTCAGTATTATTATTCCACTGAAACTCAGCAGAAAAAAGAGCAAGGAGAATAATTTCTCTGATGGTGGAGAAGGTGGGGGAAAGGAGGGGAGGAGGATGGGAGAGAAGGGGAGGAGAGGAGGATGGGAGAGGAGAGGAGGATGGGAGAGAAGAGGAGGATGGGAGAGAAGCAGAGGAGAGGAGGATGGGAGAGGAGAGGAGCATGGGAGAGAAGAGGAGGATGGGAGAGAAGGGGAGGAGAGGAGGATGGGAGAGGAGAGGAGGAGGGCCCACCTCTGACTTTACTCAGGAGCATATTACTACATATTACTACTATGGTTACATGAAGGCTGGTGCTAACAATACAGCAGCTTATGTGGAAACAGCCCAAGCACTGGTGGGGGCTATGAAGGTGCTGCCAAACGTTTGCGTCACCTTCACCCCCCATGTGTAAAACAGCTGGCTAATAGAAAGCGCAGGGCACAGCATGGGATGGACAGTACTGATCAGGTTATTGATCGTGATAGTACAGTAGTACAGTACTGATCAGGTTATTGATCGTGATAGTACAGTAGTACAGTGCTGATCAGGTTATTGATCGTGATAGTACAGTAGTACAGTACTGATCAGGTTATTGATCGTGATAGTACAGTAGTACAGTACTGATCAGGTTATTGATCGTGATAGTACAGTAGTACAGTACTGATCAGGTTATTGATCGTGATAGTACAGTAGTACAGTACTGATCAGGGCAGTAGTGATCTTCTGGTGACCTCCAGAGGGCAGCAGCTGAACATGACCTGGCTTCACTCTACCACACATACTGGTCCTGAACACACAAGCTTGAATAAATAAATACACTGAATTATGACGTTATTACTACTGTCCCTAGAGAGCAGGGTGGCTCTGCTTCAACTGGGAGTCCTGATTTTATTGATTTGATGTCATGTTAGCAAATACACACACACACATGCTCACACACACCCCGTAACTGCTCTGTCCTCCTCAGGGTTAGTGTGTGTCAGTATGTGTGTGTGTGTTGCTATTTAACTGTCTACCACAGGAGATGTAGACATGGTTACTCTTCGCAAAGCGATTCTATTGGTTCCTTAGAGAGTTGTCTTGTTGAGGTCGACCTTGACAGGCAGAGGACCCACCTCCTCGCCCTCCTCTGATTGGTCGATGGCCACGGTGATGACGGGGGTCAGGTGGGAGGGGCTGACCTTCCGTACGTCGTCCAGGAACTCTTTATCTCCGTTAATACTCAGCTGAGACATACACACACACACAAAGGTGGATGTTTGTGTTTGTATAATATAATGTATATGTGTGTGTGTTCCTGAGTGTGTGTGTGATGGTGTACCTGAGTCTTGACGTGCTGTTCCGGGGCGGTGACCAGGCTGGCACAGCTGAGCCAGAGCATCACCATGATGGAGAGGAACAGACACACAGCCAGGATCCACCTGGGGAGCCCTGACCTCCTGGAGCACACAGGAAGACAATACAGTGTGTTTACTACAGTTATGTTTAATAAAGATCCACCCTCCCAGTCTCCCAGCCCCCCACCCTCCCAGTCTCCCAGCCCCCCACCCTCCCAGTCTCCCAGCCCCCCACCCTCCCAGCCCCCCACCCTCCCAGTCTCCCACCCTCCCAGTCTCCCAGCCCCCCACCCTCCCAGTCTCCCAGCCCCCCACCCTCCCAGTCTCCCAGCCCCCCACCCCCCCACCCTCCCAGTCTCCCAGCCCCCCACCCTCCCAGTCTCCCAACCCCCCACCCTCCCAGTCTCCCAGCCCCCCACCCTCCCAGTCTCCCAGCCCCCCACCCTCCCAGTCTCCCAGCCCCCCACCCTCCCACCCTCCCAGCCCCCCACCCTCCCACCCTCCCAGACCCCCACCCTCCCAGTCTCCCAGCCCCCCACCCTCCCACCCTCCCAGCCCCCCACCCTCCCAGTCTCCCAGCCCCCCACCCTCCCAGCCCCCCACCCTCCCAGCCCCCCACCCTCCCACCCTCCCAGCCCCCCACCCTCCCAGCCCCCCACCCTCCCAGTCTCCCAGCCCCCCACCCTCCCAGCCCCCCACCCTCCCAGCCCCCCACCCTCCCACCCTCCCAGCCCCCCACCCTCCCAGCCCCCCACCCTCCCACCCTCCCAGCCCCCCACCCTCCCAGCCCCCCACCCTCCCACCCTCCCAGGCCTGCTCACCTTGACATGCAGCCCAGCAGGTCATGCTCAGTGGTTGGCTGGTCTGGGTGCTGAGCTGCCTGTTTCCCCCCCAGCCTGTCTGCTGCCTTCTCTCCATGACCTCGTACACCTGCACACACACACACACAATACAGTGAAGCACAACAGTGAAAGTAAAAGAAACACACTCTCTTTCATACACACCCTCTCTCACAAACATGAACTCTTGGACTCTCTCTCACACACTCTCCTTCTCACCGCGGGGCCTCTGGGTGAGGGGACCTTGGTGGTTGAGGGGCCCCGGGGCGGCGGGGGCACGGGGCTCCTGCATGCTGGAGCGAGGAGCCTGCAGCTCTGGGAGGGAGTACTCTACCTCTGGCTGGCTCTGGAGGGGTTAACACACACAAGATAACAGTGAATCACAACAGTGAACACACACAGATGCAGAAATTAGGTTCCATGCAGAAACATTTAGCAGTAGACTAAGATGAAGAGGGTACCACTCTCCCCCCGTCTTTCCCTTCCTCCCTCCCCCTCCCCCTCCCCCCCTCTCTCCCTCCCCTTCCCCCCCTCTCTCCCTCAGGGGCAGTAAGAAGTGGTCTTTGGCCAAAGCCTTTGAAACAGCAACTGAGCAGTGTGAGTGAAAACACACACACCCTGCTAACACCACACACACACACTGCTAACACCACACACACACCCTGCTAACACCACACACACACCCTGCTGACACCACACACACACACTGACCCAGGTCTGCAGGTTCTGTATTATGTCTTTCATCATGTGGGTTTCTGTCTCCCTTGGAGACCTCATTAAAATGGGATGTTGGTTCCTTTCTACTGAACAACACACAGCTAGCATACTGAGCCCTGTAACAACACACAACCAGCCTTGAAGCTAACAGTTAGCTAGCCTTGAAGCTAACAGTTAGCTAGCCACAAAGCTAACAGTTAGCTAGCCACTAAGCTAACAGTTAGCTAGTCACTAAGCTAACAGTTAGATAGCCATGAAGCTAACAGTTAGATAGCCATTAAGCTAACAGTTAGCTAGCCATGCTAGAGAGGGGGCTCACCAGTTAAGTACCATGTAAGGTAATGCCTTACCCCACTACCTGTGTTTACCCCAGGGGCCCAGGTTCAAATCAAACCCTGTATCCTCCACTCTCTCTATTTCTCCCTCTCCCTTTCTCTCTCTCTTTCTCCTTCCCTCTCCCCTCTCTCTCATAACTCCAGTCACTTTTTACAATAAAGCAAAAGGTCCAAAAAAAGTATATATATAAACAAATAGACCTCCTCTAGAGAGAAGGGGGTGGAGAGAAACACACACCACCCTCTCTCATCCTCACACAAGCACTCCAGACACCATCAGTCACCCAGCTGGGCAGCCGGCCAGGGAGGGACTCAGCCAGCCCACAGCCTGGCTCCACTCAGCTGACATGTCACTGTCTCAAAACAAGTGCATCCATCAAGCGTCCAAAACTCAAGTCAGAAACCTCAGTGGTGTGGTTGCCCTGGTAACGTTAGGATGCTGTGTCTGGTTCATACGCAGGGACTGGCCTGATCCTGACAGCTCTACAGCATCCACACACTCCCTCTCTCCCACACTCTCTCCCTGTCTCTCACCTGGAAGACCAGCATGTGGCCGTCGTCGGCCTGCAGGTAGAAGGTCCAGGTGGAAGAGATGAAGTTGTGGGCGGAGCTGACAATGTCGTTACACCAGCTGGAGATGGCGTCCATGATGGAGGGGGGCTGGGGGCGGTGAGCCAGGGCCTTCAGCTGGGGGAGGGAGAGTTAGAGGGGTGTGTGTGTGTGTGCTCTATGATGGAGGGAGAGTTAGAGGGGTGTGTGTGCTCTATGATGGAGGGGGGCTAATCTGGGGGGGTTAAAGGATGAGGTGGATGTCTCTCAGTAAAAGGGGTAGAGGTCTGGGCTGTGTGTGTGTGTAGGTAGGAGGTTTGTGTGTGAAGGCTGTTGGCTTTAGAGTGTGCCGTGTCAGCATTTCCTTTAATGCTTGTGAGTGTGTGTGAGTGAGTGTGTGTGTGTCTCACCTTCCTCCTCTTGATCTCTGGTTCCGAGGGCTGGCTGGCACAGCCCACACTACACGCCTGCTGCTCCAACAGCTTCCTGTATGCCTCCTGACAGGCTGGGGGGAGGACGGGGCAGGGAGGGGGGAGACAGGGAGGGGGGGAGACAGGGAGGGGGGAAAGAAGAGAGAATGTGCTAGTTGCGTCTCATCCAACACTCCAGTGTCTCTAGTCTTGTGTCTCTGAACACCAGTTATATATATATATATATATATATATTATATATATATATATATATATAAACTCCTCAAAAAAAGTTCGGAAACGTTATTTCGGTCGATTATTCCTCCCCTTCAACAGAACCAATTGGTATTGTATTTTATATAATTGGAAAGCCTGATTAGACACCTTTACAACGAGGTACAACTTGTAAGGATCGTGCATTCATGGAATGAGCAACACAGATAACTGTGTGGGTAGCCGCCCAAACAAAGTGCCAAAATCCCCTGCAATATTCTTCTGTTGGTCTTCACTCTCGTTTTGAGCTTTAAGTGGGATCAGCTTGGGCGGGCTGTACGTGCCAGTGACCAACTCAAACATGTTGGCAGACCTGCGAGAAATCCTGGTAGAGGAATGGGATGACATCCCACAGCAAATCAAATGTATTTGTATAGCCCTTTTTACACAGAAGCATGTCACAGAGGGCTTCACATACGCCCATAGAACTGCCCCTCAACCAACCTAAACCCTCAAGGAAGACAAGGAAAAACTCCCAGAAAAACTCCCAACGGGAGAAAAAATGGAAGAAACCTTGGGAGGAGCAATTCAGAGAGGGATCCCCTCCTCCAGAGACGATTGGTAAGAGAGAGGAGCAGAACACAAGCTCCTCAAAAAAAGTTCGGAAACGTTATTTCAGTCGATTATTCCTCCTCTTCAATAGAACCAATTGGTTCTACCAACAGCAGTGTGTGACCAGGCTGGTGACCAGCATGAGGAGGAGATGCCAAGCTGTTGTGGCTGCGCATGGATCCTCCACACGCTACTGAGGTCCCTGACTGTGTAAAAATGAATCAAGTGTAGTAATGGCCAACATGTTGTGTTTTCCTTATAACTGTGGGAGAGTGCAATCATCCAATCCACCAAGCAACTCAAAACGAGAGTGAAGACCAACAGAAGAATATTGCAGGGGATTTTGGCACTTTGTTTGGGCTGCTACCCACACAGTTAGCTGTGTTGCTCATTCCATGAATGCACGATCCTTACAAGTTGTACCTCGTTGTAAAGGTGACTAATCAGGCTTTTCAACTATATAAAATACAAGGGGAGGAATAATCGACCGAAATTACGTTTCCGAAAGTTTTTTGAGGAGTTCATTATATATATACATACATTCATCACCAATATCAACTCTTGGCCATTGCTTGACATAATTGACATTAATGCCTCAAATTATTGATGTGCCTACAGGGGGGGTCTACAGGGCGGGTAGTCGTAGGAGGGAGTGGGGCAGTTATGGGGGGCAGTTGTAGGAGGGAGTGGTGCAGTTATGGGGGGCAGTTGTAGGAGGGAGTGGGGCAGTTATGGGGGGCAGAAATACCTCCCTGACACTCCTCTCTGCTGGTGTTGAAGCCAGCGTTTCCGTTGACAAACTGACAGATGGAATAGAGACGACAGCCACGGTTACAGGCGTTCATGATGCCATCCTGCAGTGAGACAAACAACTCTATCAAATACATAACGAAAAGTTAGCAACACAACCAAACAAGCTCAATTCATGCTAATTCTCAGTCAACGAACGTGTTATTTGATGTATTATTTTTTAAATTATTGTTCTTACGATAAAACGGGCATTAAGACTCGTCTGAAAACAGTTGCTAACAGTGCTAGGAACCCCCCCCCCCTTCTTAAATTGATGCACTTGGAAAATTCCTTCATCCCTCTTCATGCCGCCCTAGGTGGGAACCTATATCGCTTATAGCAAGGACCAGCACTGGCTGCGAAAATAGGCCAAATCTGCAAACCTTGCGCAAGATAGTAAATCGTCTGTCCGCCACAAACTAGAACTTGTTCCAGGTCCCACAGCAACACCTCAAGTAGGAACAAGCGAAACAGCGCACTCAGGCGGCCAGTACGAGAACAGCAAGAACACATACGAGGATCCCAAGCCGACTATGAACGCTTTACAGCCCTTTTTACTGTGTTCTGCATTCCCTTTCACTGGGTCTGCTTCTTAATAGCGACGATAATTAAGCTTTATTTGCCTCTCAGTTCACTGTCCGTGTTCATATATAGGCTGGTCTATAAACTTGACATGTACCGGGGGGCGACGTCCGAAGGACAATATAAATTACACGCGCATCATCTCTAAAGGAAAACACATGGTCTCCGTTTAATGGTGCAACGTATGTGATGAGGCGAACTGGGTTTTGTTTATTAGACTGCGGTTACGACCCGATTTGCTGCTCCGCACCGAAACGCCGTATTATCCACACCTTGACTCAGCGAGGAGCAGGAGGGGTGATGGCGGTGGAGCAGGAGAGGGAAGAAATTAAACCTGGTTTCTGTTAGGCTATCTGATTGACTCGATCACAGCAGAGAATCCTCACAGTAAAGATTAGTGCTTCGGCACGCTTTCATTTATGTAGCCTAATAAACATACTGCATAGCCTACTGTAAATGTCTTTTTTTTTTACTATCGTTGGAAAGAGAATACACCATCATCATAATTTTAATTTGAGCAGAATAACACTTAGATATGTTGTTTTGAAGGGTTGTCTAAATACCCAAGTTTCAACATGAATAATGATCATCATTAGCACAAAAGCAAAGCGCTTATCTCGCGTGCAGGTGCGCTGTAAAATTCTCCGGAGGACGATGCGTCACGAGATCAGATCTTCGGCCTGATTGTGCAGAGATGATATCAGAGACTGTCTGAGGATGCCGTTCAGTTTGACAAAGCACATCCAAACACACGCTGCCAGAGGCTGTATCGCGATTAACTGTGTTTCACGATTCCATGGATCACCATCAACCAAACATAGCCTATAGATGATCGATTAGCTCCGTAAGGACTGCATTGAATCCCATCGGATCGATAACCAATTTAACCAGAAAGATAGACAACCGACCACTTACTTTAGCGGGGCTTTTGTTTTTGACGGTAATCTGGCATTGCTTCTTGCAGTAATTGATGTCACCGAGCTGGTTGTCAAACATATCTGAGGAGGCGGCCACGAGCCCCGCCAGGAGCAGCGAGGCGAGAGCGGAGAGACCGCACGCCCTGCTGCCGCACGGAAACATCTCAAAGCCGGATCGGTGATCACAACAGCCTCGGCGTGCACTGGCGGATCGGTAGTCTGGATGTCGCCTTGCTGGATGTCGCTACAGCCCCGATTCCTCTGTCGGCTTCGGTAATCTTGGGCTATGCTCTGTTAGAAGTGTCGTCACCGGTAGCATCACAACGCACGGTCCCCTCCTCCTCCTCCTCTCCTCCTCCTCTCCTCCTCCCCTCCTCCCCCACACTCTGTCATTACAGCAATGCAGCTCGAGCTGCCCTGCTGAATGTAGGCTATATTTACAATATACATCCATATTATTCTCGTGCCTCTGTCATCATTACTCACATTTCTTTGTTAAGACATTAACATAAACATGCAAGCAAAGTAATTATGGAAAAATATATCGACAAGAGTATACGAAGTACACGGAGTTGTGTATTCACATGACTGTATTAGTGTTCATGATGTACAGTGCGCCTGGACCTTTGCCTCTCTCCAACCTGAGTCCTTATTTCCCCCAAAGCTCCAGGTTCACTGCATTGTCTTTGGCTGCATGTTTAGGTTGTGTCATGTCATATCCAGCCCTGATAAACACTTTCAGCGAACGTCAGCGGGTCTCCGGTCAAGAAAACCAACCGAGTTCATCTTCCTCAAGTAAAAGAATAAAGTTTCATAAAGTTTGTGTGGCTATCCTGACATCAGATACCATGACAGGCTGTCACCTCTGCTGTTTAGGAGGATGACAAATTTGGTGAATATTTGTTCGAAAATATTTTCTAAAAGAAGTTAAAAAATTTTTAAAAAAAAGGTTAAAAACTTGTATCATTGATGAATACTTGATGAGGACTCTACTATATTCTACTGTACTCATGTAGATTTAATCTACTCTGTTTAAGCTCTGTTTAAGCCTCTCTCCTCTCATTTCACTGTGTGTAAAAAAGTTTAGAAAGGTTAAAAACGGTTTCGCAAAACAGGTTGAAATGGTTCTGAAAATATTTTCAAAAAAAGTTTTAAACGGTTTGAAAATGTTTTGACAAACTGTTTTAAAGGTTTAAAAATGTTTTTTTTAAGAAAAAAGTTTCCAAAGGTTTTAACAATATATTTTTTTATGAGGACTCTACTATATATCTACTTTATTGTGCTCTGCTCTGCTTTACTCTGTTTAGGCTTCTCTGTTCTCCCTCTCCTTTCACTGTGTGTGTGGAAAAAAAGTTTCGTCCATGAAGAATATTTGTAATTTTAAGCCAATTGGTGTAGCTTCTTTAAAGTAATTGATGTGTGGAAAAGAAAAATTGACAGAACCAAGTAGCTATGCTAACGGACACATTTGAGCGACGCACCGCAAGAACAGGCGCTTCCGGCCAGCTCAGCGCGTCGTCAGTACTGTTGTGTTGTCAGTCGTCATTCTCCTTTCTGACAGTTACCTTCAGCTGCATTGCTGTAGCTGGCACCGGCGGCGGAGAACAACACAATATTACTGGTTAAACATGGTGCTGCTTACTATGATCGCGCGGTTGGCGGATGGGTTACCGCTGGCTGCTTCAATGCAAGAGGACGAACAGGTTAAATTCCACATACGTTTTTAATGTGTAGCCGACTATCAGTGACATCTAGTTTGGCTAGCTAATCTAAGCCTGTCAGCCAGCCCTATGTGTGCTTTCCAGCTAATGTAGCTAATATTGACCCACCTAAACAACACAATAGCAAATATCTTGGACTATACTGGCTGTATGACATGTAACAAAATGAATGGAAGTGTATCGTACAAACTATGTTGCTGGTAGCACCACTGAGACTATTAGCTATTTCCCTCCTCTCTCCAGATAACCAGCTTTGAACCCTCAGACCGCCAACGGAGATGGCTTTTCTCCAGCTGTGTCAGAGTTCTTGAGACGAGGCGAGCCGTGCTCGGCGCTGGGTCGTTAAAGACACAGCGACACAGACGTCGAATAAGCCACTGCGGGTTTCATTTGATCTAGATTTGAGGCTAGATACACGGTGGTTATTTAACAGGCTGGCGGTGCATGCTATTGTCTAGTAGGTGTTGTTTTCAGCTGCTGTGAAGACTTAACATGTCTCCCTCTCTTTTGCCTGCTCTCCTGAAGGGAAGTGAAAAGGTTGGTTTCCTGTTTGCTCTGCACAGGCTCCCAAACAAACTGCTCTGGTGTATCTAACTTGGAGACAGCAGAGAGAAGCTTATGTGTCTTTGGCTGTAACTTTGTGTTGTTTCTGTGTTGTCTTCAAGTGTTTAAGTGTTCTTGTGTGTGTAACACTGTCGTCCGTGTGTGTGTGTGCGTGTGTAGCTGGGTAGGGACCTGCATCAGTACCAGAGCCAGGCCAAGCAGCTCTTCAGAAAGCTGAATGAGCAGAGTCCCACACGCTGTACCCTTGAGGCTGGAGCCATGGCCTTCCAGTGAGTCTACCACACACACACACACACACACACACACAGGACAGTGCTACACACTTAATACTGTTCTGTTCTGCAGCTATGTGATAGAGAAGGGGGTGTGCTACCTGGTGCTGTGTGAGGCTGGCTTCCCCAAGAAGCTGGCCTTCGCCTACCTGGAGGACCTGCAGGCAGAGTTCCACGAGCAACACGGCAAGAAGGTTCCCTCTGTCTCCAGACCCTACTCCTTCATCGAGTTTGGTGAGCTGCCCAAGCTAACTGGCCACCAACTGCCCAGCTTAGTGGCTACCAACTACCCAGCTTACTGGCTACCAACTGCCTAGCTTACTAGCTATCAACTGCCTAGCTTACTAGCTATCAACTGCCTAGCTTACTAGCTATCAACTGCCTAGCTTACTAGCTATCAACCGCCTAGCCATCTACTAGCCGAGCTAATTACTCAAAAAAAGAAAGTTAGCATAGCAGCGCCTTAGGGAGCAGCTAACTAGCGTAAGCAGAGCTCCTGTGACATGTGTCCCTCCCCAGACACATACATCCAGAAGACTAAGAAGTCGTACATCGACAGCCGGGCCAGAAGGAACCTGGGCAACATCAACACTGAGCTGCAGGACGTTCAGAGAATCATGGTGGCCAACATAGAGGAGGTGCTGCAGAGAGGAGAGGCTCTGTCTGGTAACTACCTTACTAATATCTATGTCTGGTAACTACCTTACTAATATCTCTGTCTGGTGTCTACCTCACTAATATCTCTGTCTGGTGTCTACCCAACTACCTTACTAATATCTCTGTCTGGTAACTACCTTAATAATATCTCTGTCTGGTAACTACCTCACTAATATCTCTGTCTGGTGTCTACCTCACTAATATCTCTGTCTGGTGTCTACCCAACTACCTTACTAATATCTCTGTCTGGTGTCTACCCAACTACCTTACTAATATCTCTGTCTGGTGTCTACCCAACTACCTTACTAATATCTCTGTCTAGTGTCTACCCAACTACCTTACTAATATATCTTTCTGGTTTCTACCCAACTATCTTACTAATATCTCTGTCTAGTGTCTACCCAACTACCTTACTAATATCTCTGTCTGGTGTCTACCCAACTACCTTACTAATATCTCTGTCTGGTGCTCCCCCCACAGCTCTGGACTCTAAGGCCAGTAACCTGTCCAGCCTGTCTAAGAAGTACCGCAGTGACGCCAAGTACTTGAACACACGCTCCACCTACGCTAAGCTGGCTGCTGGAGGCGTGTTCTTCATCATGCTCATCGTGTACGTCCGCTTCTGGTGGCTCTGAGCATAGGAGGAGGAATGCCATGTCTTTCACTCTGTCATCTTCCCTCCCTCCTCCCTCTTTCCTGGACGACGTCTCTGATACAGGACAGGGTGGGTGTTGTCACTTCTTCAGCCCATCTTGTCACAGTGCATCAGCGATTACCCCCACGGTAGCACAGCCAGGTTACATTAACTACCACAGAACCACATAGCAACACCCGTAGGAGCGGCTGTGTGCAGTTTCAGGGTAGTTCATGTAACTGTGACGTCCCCAGGGGAAGGAAGGAGGAGGGAATGGATCTAGGAAAGGACGGAGGAGAGGAGAGATGTTCTTAGGTGGCAGTGGATGATGAGAAGGGGTCAACTTGTTGTAATATTGTGTCCCTCCGTTCTGAACACTGTAGTTGAAACACAACATTATTTTACCTCTCTCTCTCCATCTCTGTCATGTTATATTTACTCACCTGATGTTGTAACAACCAGAACACACTGGTCCTATAGCAGTTTAGGGGAGTGAGTGTGTGTGCCTGTGTATGTGTGTGTGTGTGTAGTGATCATATGATTAAACACATTAGACTGAGCGTGTGACTGTGTGAAAATGAACAAGTGTTTCCTGTGTACAGTGATACCAGTTCCTGTATGATAACTGTTCTACGCTCACATTTATCACATTGCCGTCTAAGATCCCATCACACATCCTGAGCCAGGACAGATGTCAGACATAGCACTGGGAGGAGTCTGGTGTTAGTGGGAGGAGTCTGGTGTTAGTGGGAGGGATCAGGAGTTAGTGGGAGGGATCAGGAGTTAGTGGGAGGGGTCAGGTGTTAGTGGGAGGGGTCAGGTGTTACATATCAACACAAGTGAAACAAGCCAGACCACCAGATATCCTTCTCCAGAGGTCTGTATCCCACACACACACACACACACACACACCTCTCTCCAGAGTGTGTCTCCAAGGGGTGTCCTGCTGTCATGTACCAGGTGCACACAGCTGGAGACCTGATGTTAAGGGCCCTGAAGGTTCCAGAAGAGCAAGGGCCAGGTGTGGACCAGGCAGCGCATAGTTAACGCATGTTTCGCTCCAGTCTGCTTCCTCTCCCTGGGTGAATAAATCTGATTTGCACATTTTGCTCCAGTGTTGGTGTGTCTGTCAGAGAGCCTAGCTGGTGGGACAGCCATGACACCGAGCGCCCGGACGCAGTCCTGGACTTCAGATGAGGGACGTGGAGGGGGTGGGCCTCAGTGCGGGGTCAAAGGTCATGGCTCTGTGTTCGGGGAAGCAGGGTCAAAGGTCATGGCTCTGTGTTCGGGGAAGCAGGGTGGATTCAGCTTGATCAGAACCATAAAGGGTACAGCTAAGCATCTCTCATGTTATACAGCTAAGCATCTCTCATGTTATTCATGGGTGCAGTTAACATCGGGAATGATAATTCGCTCTTTATCATTTAACTCATTTAACACTTTTATTCAAATGGATGTACGGCCACAAAATACAGCAGGAGTAGAGTTCAAATAGGATTCAGAATCAAGGAACTGTCTGGATTAAATTGCGTAACTTTAAACATTTTACATACGCAGATTTTTAATTGATCAAGTTGTAGAACTGTCAGACACCAGGGGGCGCTGTTTGCTGTGTTGAGGAGAGCTTCATGGCAGGACCTCTACATCAGAGGTCTGTATTGACAGCGTAGATCATGTCTGGTTAAACATTGGCTTTTCTGTGTATACGTGTATGTTACCGTAAAGTACACAGAAAACATGTTCCTGCTGAACTCCAGCCAGGATGACCAGGCGTGTGGTGGAAGGTTGAGATGTTGCTCGACACCATCACTGTCTGCTGTCCTGGGCTGTGTATGACTATCCCAGCCATTCCCGACCTTTTCCACTTTGCGGCCCACTTACATAGATCAAATCTTTTTGCGGCCGTCCAACACTTACGTTCACAAATTGCCGTTTCGGTCAAAATGAATGAAAGTCAAAATGTCACTAAAACATTTGTAAGAATGTTAATAATCATTTAACAACAGTAGGGCAATATATACATATTTCATTTTTTCATACTTTAGCTTTCATTGGTTTGGCGATCCAGCTGTATTACCCTAGCGGCCCACAGGTTGGGAAACGCTGCTCTGTCCTTCTCTCTTCTCTCTCACTCTCTTTCTCTCACTCTCTCTCACACTTTCTCTGTCTGAATCTCGGCATGAATTACATCTGTAAATAATGCCAAAATTGTCAACAATAAAATCTTAATTATAACTCTGATTGTAATAAGCAGAGGAGGAAGAATGTTTGGTAAACATTGAGAAAAACTAAGAAAACGCTCTGGAGTTTAGGTGTCCCACATTACCCAATGTCTCAGATTACTTGAATTCACCCTACTGCAACTAATACAATGGTTACTTATATGTATAATGTTTATAAATAAATACAGTAAAAATGAAATGAAAGAAACAGATATGTACTGTATGTGAGTGTGACAACTGTAGTCATGTTTTCACTGTAGCTGCTGTCTCCCTGCTGGTACGGCCCCAACAGGAAGTGGTTACTGCTGAAGAGGGAAGTGGTCCGATGTAAACTGCATGCTGCCAGGGCACATGGTGACCTCCTCACCTCCACACCGGGGGGGGGGGGGAGAGGGGAGAAAGAGGAGGAGGAGAGGAGAGAGAGGAGGAGGGAGAGAGAGAGGAGAGAGAGGAGGAAGAGGAGAGGAGAGAGAAAGAGGAGGAGAAGGAGAGAGAGAGAGAAGGAGGAGAGAGAGAGAAGAGAGAGAGGAGGAGAAGAGAGAGAGGAAATAGAGGAGAAGGAGAGAGAGGAGAGGAGAGGAGCTACATACCCTACTGCTCCCTCCTGTCCCGCTGGTTACCGTGGTAGCGAGGCTGCGTGACAGTCATGTGAAAAGGAAGCTGATTGGATTAAAATACTTTGTGTGATCAGGGGTCAGGAACACTGCACATGCACACACAAGCACACACACACATCACTCTGCAAACACACACACACACACCTTAAAAAATTATTTTGACAGTGTAATTTCCTGTCATGACACACCAACACAGACTGGAATACAAATACTACTTTTGAAAGTTCTTCATGACCACACTGCAGCTATTGAAGACCACAAGAGGAGAGAGAGGGAGAGGGGGAGAGAGGGAGGGAGAGATAAGATCAGGAGTCAGGGACAGGATGTGAAGATGTAGCCCCTCTCCACACACACACACTCTCTCTCACATACACACACTCTCACACACATACACACTCTCACACAGACACTCTCACACAGACACTCTCACACAGACACTCACACACTCTCACACAGACACTCTCACACAGACACTCACACACTCTCACACAGACACTCTCACACAGACACTCTCACACACTCTCACACAGACACTCTCACACAGACACTCTCACACACTCTCACACAGACACTCTCACACAGACACTCTCACACACTCTCACACAGACACTCTCACACAGACACTCTCACACTGTCACAGCCGCAGCTCTGACTGAGGTGGAGGCTGGTTAGGTCAGAGGTCAGAGGTCTTCACTGGAGGTCAGGTGGCGCCTCAATGCTTACGGTACGAGTGTGTGTGCGTGTGTGAATGTGTATACATGTGTGGGAGAGAGCGTGAGTGTGTGTGAGAGTATGTGTGTGTGTGTGTGTGTCTCTCCTGGTTCTAACAAACAACATTTCTTGATTGTTGATATAGTGGATTATCATCAGCGCCTACAGAAGACAGGTGTGTTTGATTTGAGTGGAAGTTCAGGTATTTGGGAATGTTGTGTAAGTGTTGAGGGGCTACAAGGTGGCATACATCAAGCACATCTTAGTTATGTGACAGTAAGAGGGTTATCACTACACTGCTCAATGCTTCCCTGTCACTTACACACACAGACACACACAGACACACACAGACACACACAGACACACACAGACACACACAGACACACACACGAGTGAGAAGGCACACAGCAGCTGGGCAGCAGAGAAGGTTGTAAAGCGTCCAGGCCGAAAGAGGAAGTTAGGGGGCAGAGGTGAGTTATGACCCTGCATGCAAGCACACAGGGCCTGGGAACCATGGGCTTCTCACAGGGGGGCTGGGGGGAGCGGGGCACGGGGGCATCATTTCACAGATCATACGTCAGGACTGGACCTGCCCCACCCCCTCACCTCCACCTCTCCATCACGCACAGTGAAGGAAACACCTGCCCCCACCTCTGTGACCTGCCTCCGGAGGAGTGCATCACACACCACACACACACACATTTCTCCCATCACAATAAAACACACTGCAGATTGTTTACTGTTCCCACAGACTCACAGATACCCTCTCTCCCTCCCCTTCTTTCTCATCCTCTCCACTCACCCTCTCCCTTTCACCCTCTGAGAAAGAGAGAAAGAGAGAGGGCTCTGTTGTGGGGTGGTTCAAGCTCTGTTGTGGGGTGATTCAAGCACCAGGTTGGTGGTTTGAACCCTGCCTGTCAACAACCTGATGTGGAGCACAGCCCACCTACAGCAAGAGAGATGAACCGTGTTTATTAATAGACCCCTATCAGAGAGAGAGAAGGTGGAAGAGAGGGAGGGAGGGGGGGAGATAAGGGCAGAGAGAGAGGGAGAAAGGGGTAAGATAGGGAAAGAGGGGGAGAGAGGGAGCAAGAGAGGTGTGAATACCTATCATGCCTGTACTGTAGCAGGTTGTGAATTTATGATACAATTAACCCCTCACTGAAGACAAGCAAGATGCACTCACACACACCACACATACACACCACACACACACACTCACACTCACACACTCACACACACACACACACACCACACATACACCACTCCTGTTTCTCGGTTTCATTTCTCCTCTGTCTCCCTCTTCCTCCGTTGGGTTAGGATTGGAGTGTGAGTGGTGTGTGTGTGTGTATGTATGAGTTAGTGAGTGTGTGTGTGGTTTGTGTGTTTGTTTATGTATTTATCTACAGTCTCAGAGCAGCAGAACACTGGGCCCTGGTCTGGTTCTCCACAAGGTTCCACGTTCTCCAGAAGGTTCTATGCAGGGTGCTGGTTGTAAACATAATGCTCTCACTGCGCTTTCCCACACTGGTGTATAAATAGAGTGTGTGTGAGTGTGTGTGTATATGTGTGTGTGTGAGTGTGTGTGTGTGTGTGAGGGCTAGCATCTTGAGGGAGGGATCTTCATCCACCAGATCAACTTTCAGGTCATGCACACTACCCCTCTCCTCCTCCTCCTCCTCCTCCCCTCCTCATCTCCCTGTCTGCATATCTGCATGTCCCCACATAACCCTTTCACCCCCCCCTGCCCCCCCCTGCCCTCCCCGTGTCCTTTCACCCCTGGTCGCTATGGAGACTATCATTGTCCTGCGACAGCATGGTGCCACACAGATCTTGACATGCTACGAGACTGCCCTCAAACACAGATCCTGTGTGTGTGTGAGCGTGTGTGTGTGAGCGTGTGTGTGTGAGCATGTGTGTGTGAGCGTGTGTGTGTGTGAGCGTGTGTGTGAGCGTGTGTGTGTGAGTGTGTGTGTGTTGACATTAGTTTCAGGTAACCACTACTCAGCAGCATGACCCTCTGACTGGCTAAAGTCCTCATCCTGCTGCAGGGTCCTGAGGAAGTCTCCACAGGGTGACAAGGGTGCAGATCATCTACCCTAAATATACCCCCCTGCTTAAATACCCCCCTAAATATATACCTCTACTTCCTGTGGTCCAGATCCTCTTTCCCTGGCAGAGATACCACCATCCATGGACCCTGCTTCCCTGAAAGGGTGAGAGGTTGAGGGAGGGGGCTCAGGACACCAAACCACAAACACAACCGTGTTCCCACGGGCAGGGAGGGCGGGGTGGGGCGGGGGGGGACGGCAGGGAGGGCAGGGCAGGGAGAGGGGGGGGCAGGGCAGGGAGGGCAGGGAGGGCAGGGAGGGCAGGGAGGGCAGGGAGGGGGGGGTGCACAGAAGGGAGAGCAGGGCAGGGAAGGGGGGGCAGGACAGGGAGGGCAGGGAGGGCAGGGAGGGCAGGGAGGGCAGGGAGGGCAGGGAGAGGGGCACAGTGATCCAGAGACTATCACTCTTCTCCAGTCTCATCAGTTTATCTTGGTCTGCCCCCGACACCCCCAGCCAGGCCGTAAATCAGCCCCCCTGCCCCCCTGCCAGCCAAGGTCACCCCCCTGCCCCCCCCCCCAAGTAAACCAGCCAGTAAAGAAGAGCCCACGCCCTCTTCCTCTCGCCACATCAGCAGTGACCTCACAGTGAAAACAGTCCCCCAGCCAGCGACGTCCGGGAATGATTCATGTAGCACTGGGGTTAGCATCCGCTCCCATGGCGCAGTAGAACCAGTGTGGATCATCAAGGCCGCCCCCTCTCCATCCCTGCCACCACCGTCCACCTGCTCTGAGGGAGGGCTGCTACTGCTACTGCAGTAAGCCAGCCAGTAAACTGGCAGCCAGTAAGCCAGCCAGTCAGTAAACTGCCCGCCAGTTAGCCAGCCAGCCAGTAGTTAGTGTACATCATGAACATGTGTAGGTCATGACCGCGTTCTAACAAATCTGAGGCTACACTACACGGCATCTTCCCTCACACACACACACACACACACACAACCCTCACAGACAACCCTCACTGTGTGTATAACTAAGATATTTCTTGCCTAAAGAGGTGTCATAACTAACGTATATTGTGGTTTATTGTTATATTGTAGTCTGGATGATGGTAATAAATCGTTGGGCTTGTTCACTCAGCAAACGTAATTTGCATGATAAAGAGATGTTGATTAGGGAGCTTTACAGCAGGGTCTGTGCTGGGCTGTTATCAGACTAAGTTGTGCAGTTTTCAGGTTCAATACCCCTCTGTATAATACCGTATTCCTTTAGCTTTTATCCAGGGCAACCTGTGACTTCTTCACCTGAAGTCAACTGCTTTAACCACTAAGTTGTACCCTCCACCCCACCTGCATGCTGCTTTGGATTAGAAAAGGTCTTCGCTAAATAAACACATCATTATTCTTAAAACCCATTTGGTTAACTGATGATGTTTGCTGATGTTTGCATTATCTTTTGGCTGGGTGCATTTAGCCTGCAGTTAGAGCAAATACAATGTAGCAAACGTTTTGTTTGTTTATTTTGATTTACTCAAACACCCCCCCCCCCCCACACACACACACATACACTCGCACACACACTCCCCCCTCACACACACACCTCCCACACACTCGCACACACACTCCCCCCTCACACACACACCTCCCACACACGAACACACACACTACCCCCAAACACACACAAACATTGATGGGGAGTGATGGTCAGTGGGTTGTTGTAAACTTTCTTCAAAACAACAGTGACCGTAATTGGTTACTTTATTAGAGTAATCACCTGAGTCATTCAGTCCAGAAACCTGGAAGCAAGGGGCTTCCGAGGTGCCAAAACACAACAGTACCAGAGATAAGTCACGTTTCCTGACATAACTTTGATAGTCGTATCAAAATTGTAGGCGTTAAAAGGCAGAACGGAAAAACGTCAACACGGGGAAAGACAGAATCACGACGGCTTCATTTTGAGTCAGAGCCTTGAGAAGTAGCTACTAACTGAGAGAAAATTCCTCCGCCGCTGAGGACCAAAACTGCTTAAGTCGAAAAAAGATTATTTCAAACAGTTATGTAATGATACACTTTTAAATATCCTCCATACGTATGCAATGTTATACATTCATGGATCTTTTTTGTGAATCTTTAATTCTTACATTAATTAATGTACTACGAGAGACGAGTCTATGTGGTAGATATCAGTTAGGCCCTTCTCTGACTTACGCGGAAGAATATATCGTATGAGTGACTGCAGTGAGTGACGGAGGAGCGACGAGGAGAAACTTTTTGTGCGGCGCTGTAGTTTTCTAAAGAAAAAACATAACGAATTACATTTAAATCTTGTCACAGATTATTGTAATTCGAAGAGAATTGGTAGTTTGTGGTTTAGCGCCCCTTCTTCTTATGATTTTACTGTCTGCGACACTTTTTGGAACTCTTTGAAAACTTTGATAACGAAAACCGGGGAGAGCTCAGCCTCGCGCTGGCGACTCTATGTGGATTTTACAGAAATGGGCCAAATTCCCGGTTTCTCTTCGGGCAAAGTCGTAGTCTTCGTTGTGTGCTGCATTCGAATATCCTTTGGTAAGTTTTGGAAAATACCTGAAACTTTTAAACAACACTTCATACCCCATGTTTCATCATCAAAGCGCAACGTTTGCTGGCACTGTGAGAAGCGTCGGTACTCGCGCCTCTTAAGCTTGAAGACTTTACCCCTTGACAGCGGGATTTTACTAAACTCAATAACACAAACTAACCAACAAATTAACATCCCCGCCTAGATACTTGTTTGCAAGTGTAAAGTGTTACTTTTTTGTTTAGATTTTGAGTTGTTAGGTTAGCAGCAAGGCGATTTTTTAGGCTGTAGCCTACATTGCTCTGCACAGTTAAGGTCACCTCAGGTGTTTTGCAAACAACTGCGCTAGTATTTGTTAAGCTTTGTTGAAATTAATTGTTTTCCAATGTTGCTGTTGTGCTGGTTGTGGAGACTAGCCTGACCGTGTGCTGGAAGGGCCGTTTAGATTAAGCAAGTTGGATTTCGAGGTGTTGCACCTCTGTCCAGATGTTACCCAGCGCTCTCTCAGGCTGATCTGGCAGAGGAATTCAAAATGGACACTTTACCAAAAGTCTGTAGTTTACTGAAGCTATCGCTAACAAGAACACAGGACACGAAAGGGGACTGTTTTGTTTAATAAAATACCGCTGCTTGTTATGTGGATTGTGATGAATGTGATGATTGGACGTTTTGAACGTCGAAACTTCTATAAACAGATTGATTTATTTGGGCGTGAGGTTTTGATGCTTTAAGCGGATTGGTTGGTTGCGTGGGCCCCTCGCATGTAACGGCCGCTGTGATATAACTAGCTATTACAGTGCCACAACGTCAGGGGGGACGTTAGTTGTAGAGAAATGACTACTACCACATTCTAACATGATAATAACAACATACCATTCATGGATATTTGTTATGGTACTCAACGAATAGAGAACAACCTCACTGACAACTTGTCTGATCCTCATAATCTTCATCAGCTCTACTCAATTATCTTGTTGAAATATCTTAATACAAATACTAAAGTATATCTTAATACAAATACTAAAGTAGCCTATAAACAATATGTACAAAAGTATATAGAAGTATGCAAAAGCATATATAATGAACATAAGCAGAAATATATAAGTGAGGCATGTGTAATTCGGTCAGTGTGCAAAGCGCGAGGCTGCAGTAGCTATCGACTGAGAGCTAACGGCAGATAACTTGATACAAACTAGCGAAGGTCAGCATGTGGCGTGACCGGAGCGGCTTTCTCATATTCCCCCGGTGCCCCGCGCGGCTAGCGAGCGGAGAGGAGCGGTACACTAGCGGGACAACAGCAACTTGCTGCGGGGTTAAGAGAAGAAAAGACAGGAATGCTGCTGTTACTGCTACACATTCCTTTCTACCAGTCTGTCTGTCTGTCTGTCTGTCTGTCTGTCTGTCTGTCTCTCTCTCTCTCTCTCTCTCTCTCTCTCTCTCTCTCTGTCTGTCTGTCTGTCTGTCTGTCTGTCTGTCTGTCTGTCTCTCTCTCTCTCTCTCTCTCTCTCTCTCTCTCTCTCTCTCTCTCAGTCTCCCTCTCTCTCTCCCCATTCTGTATCCTCTGGTGCTACTGGTGCAGGTGTTTGAGGTGACGGAGGTATTGTGGGTGTGTATCAGGTGTCTCCCTGTGGTCCTGGCTCACTGCTCACTGGCACACGACACACCTCTGCTCCATGGGTACACACCTCAGCTCCATGGGTGAGGCCACTGTCTGGCGGAGAGAGAGAGTGTGTGTGTGTGTGTGAGTGTGTGTGAGTGTGTGTGTGTGTGTGAGTAAGGGACAGAATGAGAGAGAAGTAGTGTGTGTGTGTCTGGCTGGGTGGGTGGGTAAAGCATGTGTGTGTATGTATGTGTGTGTATGGTTGGCTAGAAGCGTGTCTTGGTGTGAAATGTGCAGCCTGGTGCTCCTCCTCACTCAAACAAACCTCTTGTTTACTGAGCTGCCCACCACCCTGCATTACTGACCACACACACACACACACACACATACACACTCTCTGCCCACCGTTCAGCATTACTGAGAACACTCGTCTCCTCCTACAGTCTCCCTGCCCCCCCCCCCACACACACACAGACACACAGACACACACACACAGACACACACACAGACACACACACACACACAGACACACACACACATAGACACACACACACACACACACACACTGAGATACACACACTCGTGCAGGCATGAACCTGGTTCTGACCCGGAGACAGTGGGAGGATGAACAGAATGGACTGTGTGTTCAAGTTCAAGTCTTTTATTTGTCAGATACACAGAACAACACAAGGTCAGACTGGGCACTGAAATTCTTAAGACAAGACAACGCAAGCACCTGGCATAACATAACATATGAGTACACAGAACATCATTTACATATATGCTGAGCTCAAATAAGTGAAACTTCCTAAATATACAGATAGCAATAAATAATTGACTATACTAACCCTAATACTTAAACTTCCTAAATTACAGATAACAATAAATAATACACTATACTAACCCTAAATGCACATAAAACCTATTTCAACCCTATAACCTATTCTAACCTAAGTGGAGTACAGTACAATAGTGCAATGTATAGTGACTATGTCAATGACCATACAGGAGCCTGGTGGAGAGGTACAGTGGGGTACAGTAGTGCAATGTTACTGATAGGGCAACCAGTAGCTGAAAGTGCACGTGTATAAGTGAATATTGTGCAGTAAATCAATGTCCATATCAGTGTCCATTCAGAAGCCTGATGGCCCTTGAGTAGAAGCTGTTGTCCAGTCTGCGTGTGTGTGACCGGATGGTGCGGTAACGCCTGCCAGAAGGCAACGGGGTAAAGAGACTGAAGGATGGGTGGTAACAGTCTCAGTGTGCGTGTCTGGTTTGTGTGTGTTTGGATCTGAGTAGTGTGTGTGATTAGTGTGTGTGTGTGTGTGTGTGTGTGTAGGGGGGGGCAGGGTGGTTAATAGGTGATCTGAGGCAGAACTGTTGGAGGGTTAGGGTAAGGGGGTCCAGATGTTCTCATTAAGCATAGGGAGGTGTGTGTAGTGTGTGTACCAAATGACGTTGTGTCCTTGGGCAAGGCACTTCACCTTACTTGCCTTGGGGGGAATGTCCCTGTACTTACTGTAAGTCGCTCTGGATAAGAGCGTCTGTTAAATGACAAAATGTGTAGTGTGTGTGTAGTGTGTGTGTAGTGTGTGTGTAGTGTGTGTGTAGTGTGTGTGTAGTGTATGTGTGTGTGTTATGTGGAGCCTTTGTCCTAAGAGCCTACGTTCCTACGCAGTCTGCTATCAGGGCTGGGTGGCATAGAGAGAAATAAGGAGGGGGCGGGAGAGAGATGGAGAGACAGAGAGAGAGAAGGAGAGCAGGGGAGAGAGACATAGAGAGAGAGAGAGAGAGAGAGAGAGAGAGACAGAGACAGAGGGAGAGGGGAGCAGGGGAGAGAGAGACAGACAGAGAGGAGAGCAGGGGAGAGAGAGACAGACAGAGAGAGAGAGGGGAGCAGGGGAGAGAGAGACAGACAGAGAGGAGAGCAGGGAGAGAGAGAGACAGAGAGAGAGAGGGGGAGCAGGGGAGAGAGAGACAGACAGAGAGAGACAGAGAGAGAGGAGGTTGACATGAGAAGAGAAGGCTGGGACCAAGGTTGGGGGGATTAGAGGCTGCATTTTGTGTGTGTGTTATGTGAGTGTGTGTGCTGTGTGTGCTGTGTGTGCTGTGTGTATGTGTGTGTGCTGTGTGTGCTGTGTGTGTGTATGCACTGTTGGGCAGGTTAGCAAATTAACAGGGAATTAGGATGTTGTGCATTCCTGGCACTGCTCAGTAATCCTGGGGAGAGCTGGGGCTGCCTGCCACCACACACACAGTACACACACACACTACATGCATGCACACACTCACACACACAGTACACACACACACTACATGCACGCACACACTCACACACACAGTACACACACACACTACATGCACGCACACACTCACACACACAGTACACACACACACTACATGCACGCACACACTCACACACACAGTACACACACACACTACATGCACGCACACACTCACACACACAGTACACACACACACTACATGCACGCACACACTCACACACACACACACGACAGACACACACACAGCTCTATGTACACAGCTTTAGACCAGGCTTGTTAACTCCCCCTCTAATTACACAGGTCATCCTCTCTCTCACTCTCCTCCCTATCTCCCTCCTCTCTCCCTCCACTTGCCCCAGGGCAGGGTTGTTTACTTTAATTGCCCCTGGACAGGGTCATCAGAGGTAACTATAATTGAGTTGCCCCTGGCCAGGATATTTTAGTTTGGTTTCTCCAAGCTCAGAAAACGTATTCTCTGTCTCCCATGGCAACAACTTTGCCAATGGATGAGGGCTGAAGCAGGAAACAGGGTTACTTCCTCACTGGCTGTGAACTACTTCCTGTCCTGTGAACAACTTCCTGTCCTGTGAACAACTTCCTGTGCTCTCCTCCATGTAGCTGAGCCAGCAGAGAGGTCTGGAGGAAGTCTAGTCAAGAGTCACCACTCTGTTACACTGACACACACTCACACACCTTGATTTCAGGGGTGAAGGAGGAAGGAGGAAGCCATCCTTTGGTGCCTGGGGCCGGTTGCAAAAACACTTTAAATTAATATTTTCCGTAAGTCAGAGTAAGGTTTCCTTAAAATATAATCGGTTGCACAAAGAACCCTTAGGTCTTTTCCTTAAGGTTTCCTTAAATGTTCCTTTAAGTATTTTAGGTTTTCTCCTTATCTTGGTCTTATACTTAAGGATTCCCTTTTTAAAGTTTGTTAAAGCGTTGCACAAAAGCCCTTAGCAAACCAAGTAAGGAAGAAAACTTAAGGTTCCTCTGACTTATTCTTTATCGCAACATGGCTGAGTTTATGGAGGTAAATGAACCCATCCCACACCTATAGCACTGTTGCGTTATTGTGCTGCAGTCTAAACATGAAGGCTATTTATGCGTCGGCTACTGCTGAAAGTAGCTAGACTCATGCCCGTAAATGCAGACTAAAGATCTCATTTTGATCTAGACAGAAGAAGTAGCTCTCACTTAAACGTTACTGTGTAGGCTAGCAACAAGACCTACAAGTAAAGTTGATATCACCAGTTTTTTTAAGGTCCCTCCTGTAATTGGTTATCTCTATTTTGGACATAACAATCTTACATAAACATAACTTCGCCAAACTTCTTGAGTTTTTTTTTTGTTACAATTTCGTCCTACATTCGTTGTTTTTTGTTTGCAGTTATTTGTGGATCAAATTGACTTTTCAGTATGTGCTTTCTTTTGTTGTATTCATGTAGAAGCACAACATCCTCCTCTGGCCAATGTAGTTGTCTTTCCTAGGTCTAGCTAGAAGTAAACTAGAGCAGGTTAGCTCTAGAACGTCAGTGTTCTAGAACGTTCCCCCTATTCTGCCTCTGGTGCTTTTCTTCATCCTCTCCAGATTTGCATTGAAGGAAACTCGCATGAAAGCTGGATTAAATATTTCCCTCTCAAATGACAAGACTCTGTATGGACAAGAGAGAGCGAGAGACAGGCAGGACAAGAGAGAGAGAGAGACAGGCAGGACAAGAGAGAGAGAGAGACAGGCAGGATAAGAGAGAGAGAGAGAGACAGGCAGGACAAGAGAGAGAGAGAGACAGGCAGGTATATGGAAATGATGTCATTAGCACAAATCCCAAACTTCCAACTTTGAAAGAGTTTGTTGTTCATGTGATGTAAATCAGTATCACATTGGTTCAGACAGGAATCACTAAACCAAGTTCACCCAGAGGGAGAGAGCTATAGAGAGAGGAGGAGGGAGAGGTAGAAAAAGGGAGAGAGAGAACTGACTGGTTAAACTAGCTCTTCATACAA
>NC_140386.1:11087500-11092500 GCF_054491055.1 Hypomesus nipponensis | reverse complement strand
AGGGTAGAACCAGAGTAGAACCAGGGTAAAACCAGGGTAGAACCATGGTAAAACCAGGGTAGAACCAGGGTAGAACCAGGGTAGAACCAGGGTAAAACCAGGGTAGAACCAAGGTAAAACCAGGGTAGAACCAGGGTAAAACCAGGGTAAACCAGGGTAGAACCAGAGTAGAACCAGGGTAGAACCAGGGTAAAACCAGGGTAGAACCAGGCTAACCCTCTGTTTAAACACTCAGTGAACTGAGACACACACACACCCTAATACCACAGCCCTAGCAAAACACACACACACACCCTAATACCACAGCCCTAGCAAAACACACACACACCCTAATACCACAGCCCTAGAAAAACACACACTAACACATCCTTTTCCAAACTCTGTTTTATTCAACCCATCACAGTGGTCCATCTGAAACCCTGTGTCTATGACAGGGCTCCAGACTCACCTTGTTAACTAGGAGCACAGTAGCCACTGACTCACCTTGTTAACTAGGAGCACAGTAGCCACTGACTCACCTTGTTAACTAGGAGCACAGTAGCCACTGACTCACCTTGTTAACTAGGAGCACAGTAGCCACTGACTCACCTTGTTAACTAGGAGCACAGTAGCCACTGACTCACCTTGTTAACTAGGAGCACAGTAGCCACTGACTCACCTTGTTAACTAGGAGCACAGTAGCCACTGACGGTTAACAGCGCAAGCAAAACATTGAATCGACCTGCAATGCAATTATTATTGTAACTAGAGAGGGAACAATTTCTGGGGAAATTGATGTGAAATAGTTTCTGGGGAAATTGTTGGGTGTGCTTGCATCGGTTGCAGATGGGTCAGTTTTTTTACTGACATTTTTACAACTGATAAACAGCGACGAACCACACATGCTTGAGTTTGAATACATTATTTAATGTGACATTACGTACTGTACATGCAAGTCTTAGCTAAAACTTTCCAAGACTTTTAGCTACGGTACTAATTCCGCGGGCTCGCTGATATTAATGTCTTACTATTTAGAATGTCGTATCTATGCATCGTTGCTAACGTGTGCTGACGTTGTGCACCCCCAATAAATTCCAAATTTGTAGGTCGCACATGCGCGAGTAATTGTAAAAAATGCTTGCACTGTCTCAAAAACTGGTCGCAAAATGCAACCATTTGGTCGCAGTCTGGAGACCTGGTTTATAGACAGAAAGACGGAAAGGAGGAGAGTGAGTTGGAGGTAGAGAGACAGAGAGAGAGAGACAGAAAGAGAGACAGAGAGAGAGAGAGAGACAGAGAAAGAAAGAGAGAGAGAGAGAGAGACAGAGAGAGAGACAGAGAGAGAGACAGAGAGAGAGACAGTGACAGAGAGGCAGAGAGAGGCAGAGGAGGTTACTGTATGCAGCGTGAGTGCACCAGACCTGCAGTCCTCTGTAATTGTGTCTGTGACTCATCTGACACATCATCACTGCTTCTAATTATCCATCTACTATATTTAACCCTTCCACAACACACCCCAAACCCAGCGTCCAATCACAACACAGAGCCTGGTAGGGCGGACCTATCAGGTTTCAGCTAAGAGGGTGTGAATCTGGGGCCAACACCGTTCCCATGCTCCCCTGGAATCTGAACATTCCACTGGCTTCATTAACACCAGGAGCCCCTTCCAGCTCGAACTGCAGGAGGAGGAGAGGAGGAGGAGAGGAGGAGGAGGTGGGGAGAGGAGAGGAGGAGGAGGTGGGGAGAGGAGGTGGGGGGAGGAGAGGAGGAGGAGGTGGGGAGAGGAGAGGAGGAGGAGGTGGGGAGAGGAGAGGAGGAGGAGGTGGGGGGAGGAGAGGAGGAGGAGGTGGGGGGAGGAGAGGAGGAGGAGGTGGGGAGAGGAGGTGGGGGGAGGAGAGGAGGAGGAGGTGGGGAGAGGAGAGGAGGAGGAGGTGGGAGAGGAGAGGAGGAGGAGGTGGGGGGGAGGAAGAGGAGGAGGAGGTGGGGGGAGGAGAGGAGGAGGAGAGGAGGAGGAGAGGAGGAGGAGAGGAGGAGGAGGTGGGGAGAGGAGAGGAGGAGGAGGTGGGGGGAGGAGAGGAGGAGGAGGTGGGGGGAGGAGAGGAGGAGGAGGTGGGGAGAGGAGAGAGGAGAGGAGGAGGAGGTGGGGGGAGGAGAGGAGGAGGAGAGGAGGAGGAGAGGAGGAGGAGGTGGGGGGAGGAGAGGAGGAGGAGGTGGGGAGGAGAGGAGGAGGAGGTTGGGAGAGGAGAGGAGGAGGAGGTGGGGGAGGAGAGGAGGGGGAGGTGGGGGAAGGAGAGGAGGAGGAGAGGAGGAGGAGGTGGGGGGAGGAGAGGAGGAGGAGGTGGGGAGAGGAGAGGAGGAGGAGGTGGGGGGAGGAGAGGAGGAGGAGGTGGGGGGAGGAGGGGGAGGTGGGGGGAGGAGAGGAGGGGGAGGTGGGGAGAGGAGAGGAGGAGGAGAGGAGGAGGAGGTGGGGGAGGAGAGGGCAGGAGGAGGTGGGGAGAGGAGAGGAGGAGGAGGTGGGGGGAGGAGAGGAGGAGGAGGTGGGGAGAGGAAGAGGAGGAGGAGGTGGGGAGAGGAGAGGAGGAGGAGGTGGGGGAGGAGAGGAGGGGGAGGTGGGGGGAGGAGAGGAGGAGGAGAGGAGGAGGAGGTGGGGGAGGAGAGGAGGAGGAGGTGGGGAGAGGAGAGGAGGAGGAGGTGGGGGGAGGAGAGGAGGAGGAGGTGGGGGGAGGAGAGGAGGGGGAGGTGGGGAGAGGAGAGGAGGAGGAGAGGAGGAGGAGGTGGGGGAGGAGAGGAGGAGGAGGTGGGGAGAGGAGAGGAGGAGGAGGTGGGGGGAGGAGAGGAGGAGGAGGTGGGGAGAGGAGAGGAGGAGGAGGTGGGGAGAGGAGAGGAGGGGGAGGTGGGGGAGGAGGAGGAGGAGGTGGGGAGAGGAGAGGAGGAGGAGGTGGGGGAGGAGAGGAGGAGGAGGTGGGGGAGGAGAGGAGGAGGAGGTGGGGAGAGGAGAGGAGGGGGAGAAGAGGAGGTGTGATTGTGTGTGTGTGTGTGTCTGAGCCAAGCCTGCTAAGTCAGCTGCTCTCTGGACTGAAAGAGGAAGTTTCAACATGCTGTTTTGTCCCTGCATTGTCATGACAATGCTGTTGACAGCCAGATGTCAGAGGAGGAGAGAGGAGAGAGGAGGTAGAGGAAGGGGAGTTAAGACAGGGAGAGAGGAAACACACACTCACACACACACAAACGCGTCCCTTGTTGGGGACAGGATAGTTAAGAGTGTCTTTATGAGTTTGTTCTCTCTGTGTCACAAACCATAATGTCAGTTCTCACAGATGTTGCAAGCTCTGTAGGAGTGAGTGTGTGTGTAAGCAGTCAGACCGGTGGAACAGCAAGCTTGAACGTGGGGTGTGTGTGAGAAAGGTGTTTGTAGCATGCCTGCGTGTGTTCTGTCATTATAATATGTGCTCCTCATAACCTCCCTCTCACTCCGTCTCTCCATCTCTCCCTTTTTATCACTCCTCTCTCTCCTTCTTTCCCTCTCCTCCTATTTCTTTCTCTTGCTCTCCCTCTCTCTCTCTCTCTCTCTCTCTCTCTCTCTCTCTCTCCCTCTCTCTGTCTCCCTCTCTGCCGCTCTCTCTCTCCTTCCCACTCTCTACCTGAGTACAGCCTCAGGCCAGATCTTATTTTTTCTCCTGAACAACATCTCTTTGTCTGCCTGTAAACTGATAAACCAACTCTCCTACCATCACTTCCTGCCGTCGTATCTCTCCCCCTCCCTCCCCCTTTCTCCCCCCGAGAGTGGGGGAGGGAGGGGAAGAGAGGAAACTGGGAAGGGGGGAGAGAGGGTATGTGTCTGCAGGAAGTTTGATCTGACAGGAGTAATTGCCCCAGGGGCAGTTAGAGGAGATAAAGAAAGGAAGATGTCTGGAGCTGTAACTAGATCTATCTCCCTCCATTCCCTCTCAATCCCCCCTCTCTCTCATTTCTCTCTCCCTCTGCCCCCCCTTTCTCTCCTGACCCTCGTTCATTGATCATTAAGCTATGACTCGTTCATCCCCCTCCACACACACACTGACCCTGGGTGAGTTTAAATGAAGCCTGGTGTTCAGACGTGAAACAGATATGAACCAGAACACAAGGAGGGATAGAGAGAGGGAGGGGAAGAGAGAGGGAGGGGGAGGGGAAGAGAAGGAGGGGGGAAGGGAGGGGGAGGGGAAGAGAAGGAGGGGGGAAGGGGAAGAGAGAGGGAGGGGGAGGGGAGGGGAAGAGAGAAGGAGGGGAAGGGGAAGAGAGAGAGATGGAGTGGTGTTTTTGGCTGGGTACTCCCTAGTCTCTCTACACCTCAACTCCTCCACACCAAACACACACACACTGATAACACACACACACACACACTGTCTCTCTCTCTCTCACACACACACACACACACACACACATACTCGGGACCGTGGCTGCAGAGCACATGACCAGAACCAAAGTCAACAGAAGGTCTTTGTTGTTTTAGGAGGGAAACTCTCAGCCTGAACCCAAAGACAGAAAGAGGGGGAGGGGGGAGGAGAGAGGAGGGGAGGAGAAAGGAGAGAGGGAGGGGGGAGGGAGGGAGGGAGGAGAGAGGGGGAGAGAGGGAAGGAGGGGAGAGGGAGGGGGGGAGGGAGGAGGGAGGGGGGGGGAAAGAGGGGGGAGGGGGAGAGAGGAGGGAAGGAGGGGGGGGGGAGGAGGGAGGGGGAGGGGAGGAGAGAGAGGGGGAGGGAGGGAGGGGGGAGGGAGGAGAGAGGGAGGGTGGAGGGAGGAGAGAGGAGGGAGGGAGGGGGGAGGAGGGGAGGGAGGGAGGGAGGGAGGGAGGAGAGAGGGAGGGAGGGAGGGAGGAGAGAGGGAGGGAGGAGGGAGGAAGGGGGAGGAGGAGGAGAGGGAGGGGGAGAGAGGGAGGGAGGAGAGAAAGGGGAGGGAGGGAGGAGAGAGGGGGGAGGGAGACAGAATGATTGTGTGAACCACATTGCTCAGGCTGCAGCCTCTGTGAGATAGAGGGAGGACAGGTG
>NC_140386.1:11032500-11080000 GCF_054491055.1 Hypomesus nipponensis | reverse complement strand
TCTACCTGTCTGTCTGTCTGTCTGTCTGTCTGTCTGTCTGCTTACTTGTTTCTTTATCTTGTTAATATAGATCTCCATTAGTTTTTCTCTGACATATTACAGTCATTGTCAACTTGATGTGTGTGTGTGTGTGTGCAGGCTTCAGTGGGGAGATGTGTCAGATAGATATAGATGAGTGTTCCAGTACTCCATGTCTGAATGGAGCCAAGTGTGTCGATCGGCCCAATGGGTATGAGTGTGACTGTGCTGAAGGTAGGCTGTCCTTACACACACCTCTAACACACCTCTAACACACCTCTAACACACCTCAAACACACCTCAAACACACCTCAAACACACCTCTAACACACCTCAAACACACCTCAAACACACCTCTAACACACCTCAAACACACCTCTAACACACCTCTAACACACCTCAAACACACCTCTAACACACCTCTAACACACCTCTAACACACCTCTAACACACCTCTAACACACCTCAAACACACCTCTAACACACCTCAAACACACCTCTAACACACCTCAAACACACCTCAAACACACCTCAAACACACCTCAAACACACCTCAAACACACCTCAAACACACTGTGACCTCCGACCTCCTTGACATCACTTCCTGCAGGCTACAAAGGTACTCTGTGCGAGGAGAACATCGACGACTGTGATCCTGAGCCGTGTCACCATGGCACCTGCCACGACGGTATAGCGTCCTACAGCTGCGACTGTAAACCTGGTTATGTAGGGAACATCTGCAACACCCAGGTGCAGGAGTGCCATAGCAACCCCTGCCAAAACCACGGACGCTGTATAGACCTGGTCAACAAATACCAGTGCAACTGTCAACCTGGAACCACAGGTGAGGGGAGGGGAGGGGGAGGAGGGAGGAGGGTGATATCTCTCCCTCTGTCTTGTAGCGGTCTCTGAACTCTCTGCATCAATCCAAGAGTCCCTCTCTCTCTCACCCTCCTCTCTCTCTCTCTCTCTCTCTCTCTCTCTCTCTCTCACCCTCCTCTCTCTCTCTCTCTCTCTCTCTATCTCTATCTCTATCTCTCTCTCTCTCTCTCTCTCTCTCTCTCTCTCTCTCTCTCTCTGTTCAAACTGTGTCCTTCCCTCGCTGCTGTCTGGCTCTGCTACCCCCTGGTGGAGACCCTGGGTGTTACACCACTGGGTACACATGTACCAACAATATACGTGTAGTCATTATCAACAGACACAAGATGGTAGCTACTACTGTGCTGTGTGTGTGCAGGGGTGAACTGTGAGGTGAACGAGGACGACTGTGCAGGTAACCCCTGTGAGTACGGAGACTGTGTGGACGGGATCAACGAGTACACCTGCGTCTGTGCTCCGGGATACACAGGTACACACACACACACACACACACCGTGTGATGTCAGTAGTACATTTACATTTAGTCATTTAGCAGACGCTCTTATCCAGAGCGACTTACAGTAAGTACAGCGACATTCTCCCGAGGCAAGTAGGGTGAAGTGCCTTGCCCAAGGACACAACGTCATTTGGCACAGCCGGGAATCGAACCAACAACCTTCTGATTAATAGCCCGCTTCCCTAAGCGCTCAGCCACCTGACCCCCTGTTACCCCCCTCCCCCCCAGGTGAGCAGTGTGAGGTGGAGGTGGATGAGTGCAGCTCCAGCCCCTGCCTGGGGGGGGGCACCTGTGTGGACCAGCTCGACAGATTCCTGTGCCAATGCCCCCCGGGCACCCACGGCCCCCTCTGCCACTCAGGCTCCAACCTCTGCGCCCCCCAGCCCTGTCTCCATGGAGACTGTGTCGAACAGCATGCTGGGTAGGAACCTGCTCTGTCTGTCGGCCTGTCATTGGCCTTTCTCTGTCTGTCTGTGTGTGTGTGTGTCTGTTCTCCCTGCAGGTACAGGTGTGATTGTGAGCCTTGTTCTCCCTGCAGGTACAGGTGTGATTGTGAGCCTGGCTGGACAGGGCAGCACTGTGACCAGGAGCTGGATGAGTGCCTGTCCAACCCCTGCCAGCACCAGGCCACCTGCCTGGACAGACACAACAGCTACACCTGCCAATGCCAGCCTGGATTCACAGGTACCACCTGCTCTCTCCTGCTCTCTCCTGCTCTCTCCTGCTCTCTCCTGCTCTCTCCTGCTCTCACCTGTTCTCTCCTGCTCTCTTCTGCTCTCACCTGCTCTCGCTCTCCTGCTCTCTCCTGCTCTCTCCTGCTCTCTCCTGCTCTCACCTGCTCTCTCCTGCTCTCTCCTGCTCTCTCCTGCTCTCACCTGCTCTCTTCTGCTCTCACCTGCTCTCACCTGCTCTCTTCTGCTCTCACCTGCTCTCGCTCTCCTGCTCTCTCCTGCTCTCTCCTGCTCTCTCCTGCTCTCACCTGCTCTCTCCTGCGCTCTCCTGCTCTCTCCTGCTCTCTCCTGCTCTCACCTGCTCTCTCCTGCTCTCTCCTGCTCTCTCCTGCTCTCACCTGCTCTCACCTGGGACAGCTCACCTCAGTGATCTAACCCCCCCCTCCCCCGCCCTTCCTTAAGGTGTGAACTGTGAGAGGGGGGTGGATGAGTGTGCCTCAGATCCCTGTCAGAACATGGGGACCTGTGTGGACGGAGTCAACAGCTTCACCTGCCTCTGTAGCCCCCCCTACACAGGTACACACACACACCTGCCTCTGTAGCCCCCCCTACACAGGTACACACACACACCTGCCTCTGTAGGCCCCCCTACACAGGTACACACACACACCTGCCTCTGTAGGCCCCCCTACACAGGTACACACACACACCTCACCTAAACTGTGTACACAGCCACACTCATACAGATTGTATAATGGTGTGTGTGTGTGTGTGTGTGTGTGTGTGAGCAGGTCAGCAGTGTGAGGAGGAGCTGGTCCCCTGCGCGTCTCGCCCGTGTGAGAGGGGGGGCGTGTGCCACCCCTCACCTGACTACACCTCCTACACCTGCAGATGCCCCAGCGGGTGGCAAGGTGTGTCTGTGTGCCTGCCTGTCGACCTGAGGGTCTGTGTGCCTGCCTGTCGACCTGAGGGTCTGTGTGCCTGCCTGTCGACCTGAGGGTCTGTGTGCCTGCCTGTCGACCTGAGGGTCTGTGTGCCTGCCTGTCGACCTGAGGGTCTGTGTGCCTGCCTGTCGACCTGAGGGTCTGTGTGCCTGCCTGTCGACCTGAGGGTCTGTGTGCCTGCCTGTCGACCTGAGGGTCTGTGTGCCTGCCTGTCGACCTGAGGGTCTGTGTGCCTGCCTGTCGACCTGAGGGTCTGTGTGCCTGCCTGTCGACCTGAGGGTCTGTGTGCCTGCCTGTCGACCTGAGGGTCTGTGTGCCTGCCTGTCGACCTGAGGGTCTGTGTGCCTGCCTGTCGACCTGAGGGTCTGTGTGCCTGCCTGTCGACCTGAGGGTCTGTGTGCCTGCCTGTCGACCTGAGGGTCTGTGTGCCTGCCTGTCGACCTGAGGGTCTGTGTGCCTGCCTGTCGACCTGAGGGTCTGTGTGCCTGCCTGTCGACCTGAGGGTCTGTGTGCCTGCCTGTCGACCTGAGGGTCTGTGTGCCTGCCTGTCGACCTGAGGGTTATATTTGACAGTGATTAACGTCAGATCCCTCACATCATGGAAACCGTTGATCAAGCAACTAGTAAGAACATTGGTGCGTGTGTGTGTGTGTGGCAGGGCCGCGCTGTTCGGAGGATGTGGATGAGTGTCTCAGGGCTCCATGTGTGAACCAGGCAGAGTGTGTGAACACACAGGGCAGCTACAGCTGCAGGTGTCTGCCAGGATACAGCGGACACAACTGCCAGAACAACATCGACGACTGCTCCCCCAGTAAGACACTCACACACCTTAACTAACACACATCCACACTCCCTCACATCACTCACACCACACACATTGATCTGGCCTCCTCTCCTCCTCTCCTCCTCCTCTCCTCCTCTCCTCCTCCTCTCCTCCTCCTCTCCTCCTCTCCTCCTCCTCTCCTCCTCTCCTCCTCCTCTCCTCCTCTCCTCCTCTCCTCTCCTCCTCCTCTCCCCCTCTCCTCCTCTCCTCCTCCCCCAGACCCCTGTCTGAATGGGGGTGACTGCGTGGATGGAGTGGGGAGGTTCTCCTGTGAGTGCAAGCCGGGCTTCCAGGGTGAGCGCTGCTCTGTGGAGGTGGATGAGTGTGTGCGGGGCGCGTGTGGTCAGGGAGCGCTGGCCTGCCGGGACTTCGTCAACAGCTACGTCTGCGAGTGTCGCCAAGGTTACGGAGGCAAGCTCTGCGAACACAAGATCCCAGAATGCACTGCGAGGTATGGTTGGTTGATGGAGTTAATAATAGGGAGTTAGTTCTAACGTTGGGGTTGTTGTGATGATTTAATGATTTGGGTATTTTTGTGTCCTCTCTTTCTACCCTCCTCCTCCTCCTCCTCCCCCTCTCCTCCTCCCCCTCTCCTCCTCCTCCCCTTCTCCTCCTTCTCTTCTCCCACTCTCCTCCTCCCCCTCTCCTCCTTCTCTCCTCCCCCTCTCCTCTCCCTTTCCTCCTCCTCCCCTTCTCCTCCTTCTCTCCTCCCCCTCTCCTCCCCCTCTCCTCCTCCCCCTCTCCTCCCCCTCTCCTCCCCCTCTCCTCCTCCTCCCCCTCTCCCTCTCCTCCTCAGCTCCTGTCTGAATAACGGGACGTGTATTGACGACATCAGCTCCTTCTCCTGTCACTGCCGCTCAGGGTTCCACGGCCGCTTCTGTGAGTTTGAGGAGAACGAGTGTGATTCAGGTCCGTGTCAGAACGGGGGCACCTGCTGGGACGGCCTGTCCTCCTACCTCTGCTCCTGCCCCCCAGGGTACGCAGGGGACAACTGCCAGGTACAACGAGGAGCCTGTGTGTGTGTGTGTGTGTGTGTGTGTGTGTGTGTGGAAGCACCTTTCTCAGCGTAGGTGTTTGAGGATATTTGTGTGCGTATAAGGTTGTCAATGATCTCCCCCCCTTTCCCTCCCCCCCTCCCCTCCTCCCCTCCTCCCCTCCTCCCCCAGCTGTATGTGGACCACTGCAGCCAGGTGCGCTGTCTGAATGGCGGCTCCTGCTCCCAGACCAAGACCAGGTGGACGTGTCGCTGCCCGCAGGGCTGGACTGGACGCTACTGCGACGTGCCCAACAGGAGCTGCCAGGACCAAGCTGCCCAGAGCGGTACACACACACTACACCTATACACACACACACTACACCTATACACACACACACACACACTACACCTATACACACACACACTACACCTATACACACACACACTACACCTATACACACACACACTACACTTATACACACACACACACTACACCTATACACACACACACACTACACCTGTACACACACACACACACTACACCTATACACACACACACTACACCTATACACACACACACTACACCTATACACACACACACTACACCTATACACACACACACACACTACACCTATACACACACACACACACTACACCTATACACACACACACACACTACACTTATACACACACACACTACACCTATACACACACACACTACACTTATACACACACACACACACACTACACCTATACACACACACACACACTTATACACACACACTACACTTATACACACACATATACACCAGGACCAGGCTGCCCAGACCGGTACACACATGTACACATGTGTACACTTGATGTGTGTGTGTGTGTGTGCAGGGCTGGCTGTGGAGGCAGTGTGTCAGCATGCAGGGCAGTGTGAGAACGTGGGCAGCAGCCACCGGTGCCGGTGCCAGAGAGGGTACAGCGGCAGCTACTGTGAGGAGGAGGAGGACGAGTGCAGGTCCCAGCCCTGCCGCAACGGAGCCACCTGCACCGACTACCAGGGCTCCTACGACTGCCAGGTACCCCTTAAACTCTCTACCTCTATACCCCTCTACCTCTATACCCCCCTACCTCCTCTACCTCTATACCCCCCTACCTCCTCTACCTCTATACCCCCCTAACCCCTCTACCTCTATACCCCCCTACCTCCTCTACCTCTATACCTCCCTACCTCCTCTACCTCTATACCCCCCTAACCCCTCTACCTCTATACCCCCCTACCTCCTCTACCTCTATACCCCCCTACCTCCTCTACCTCTATACCCCCCTACCTCCTCTACCTCTATACCCCCCTACCTCCTCTACCTCTATACCCCCCTAACCCCTCTACCTCTATACCCCTCTAACCCCTCTACCTCTATATACCTCTACCTCCTCTACCTCTATACCCCTCTACCTCTATGCCCCTCTAACCCCTCTACCTCTATACCCTTCTACCTCTATACCCCTCTACCTCTATATCCCTCTACCTCCTCTACCTCTATACCCCTCTAACCCCTCTACCTCTATATCCCTCTACCTCCTCTACCTCTATACACCTGTACACCTGTACCTCTATACCCCTCTACTTCTATACCCCTCTACCTCTTGTACCTCTATACCCCTCTACCTCCTGTACACCTGTCGTGGAGCAGCATATCTGTGCATATCTAATCTCATGTGTGTGTGTGTGTGTGTGTGTCCAGTGCCAGCCAGGTTACCAGGGGGTGAACTGTGAGTACGATGTGGACGAGTGTTTCTCCAGCCCCTGTCTGCATGGAGGCACCTGTATCAACCTGCTTAATCACTTCACCTGCTCCTGTCCCAGAGGAACACGAGGTACCTGTCTCTCTCTCTCTCTCTCTCTCTCTCTCTCTCTCTCTGTCTCTCTACCTCTACCTGGCTCTCTCTCTCTGTCTCTCTACCTCTACCTGTCTCTCTGTCTCTGTACCTGTCTCTCTCTCTCTCTGTCTCTCTACCTCTACCTGTATCTCTCTCTCTGTGTTTCTCTACCTCTCCCTCTCTCTCTCTACCTCGCTCTCTCTGTCTCTACCTCTCTACCTCTCTCTCTCTCTCTCTCTCTCTGTGTCTCTCTGTAACACTCTCTGTCTCTCTTCCCGTGACACCTTCCACTCCAGGACCCCGGTGTGAGGTGAATGAGGACGACTGCGCCCCCTCGTCGGGGTCCTGGGCCCCCCGCTGCCTGAACGGGGGCCGCTGTACAGACGAGGTGGGGGGCTTCTCCTGTTCCTGTCCCCCGGGCTTCACCGGGCGCTTCTGTGAGGGCGACATCAACGAGTGCAAGCCCCACCCCTGCCACGCCTCCGGCAGCCTCGACTGCGTCCAGCTGGTCAACGACTTCCACTGCCGCTGTCGCCTAGGTTACACAGGTAGGCCGTCGCCGCGGGACACGGAGGCCCGGCGGGGCGAGGAGGAGAGAACATGTTTGAGTGTTTACATGAGGTGCCACATAACCCCTCTCCTCTCCTAGGGCGCCTCTGTGAGTCCATGGTGGATCTGTGTGAGTCCAAGCCCTGTCACAACAGCGCCTCATGTTCCATGGACATGAGCTCCCCACACGGATACACCTGCTCCTGCCTTCCTGTAAGTCACACTCACTTCCTGTCTGGAGCTCTCACTTCCTGTCTGGAGCACTCACTTCCTGTCTGGAGCACTCACTTCCTGTCTGGGCTCTGATGATGCCATCCTGCCTCTCAGCTGATTGGTTGTGGTGTGGTGCCACATAACAAACAGTAACAGAGAGAGTGTGAGAGTAGTGTGTGTTTATTCAGCATTTTTATTACATTCCATAAACATTTTAACATACATGATCAATGTCAGCAACCATTCCTCCCCCCTCCTCCCCCCCAGGGCTACACTGGTTTAAACTGTGGAGACCTGGAGGACTACAACTGCGCTCGTCTGCACTGCCAGAACGGGGGCTGGTGCCAGGAGTCCCGGGAGGGGGTCCTCCAGTGCCACTGTCCCCCCGGCTTCACTGGCCTGCACTGCCAGACCCCCCAGGCCTGCCACTGCTTGAACGGAGGCACCTGCCATCCGGACCCACACTCCCCCCTACTCTACACCTGCCGCTGCCCCCCCCACCTCAGCGGGCACCAGTGTGAGCTCCTGACCCCTCTGGCCGGGCCCCCGGCCCCCCCGGGCCCCCGCGCCTGCCCCTACACAGAATGTGAGCAGCGAGCGGGGGACAAGGTGTGCGACCCCCAGTGCAGTAACCATGACTGCCAGTGGGACGGGGGGGACTGCTCCCTGCACTGGGCCCAGCCCTGGGCCAACTGCTCCTCCTCGCTGCTCTGCTGGGAGCTGTTCAGGAACGGACGCTGCGACCAGCAGTGTGACAACCCAGGCTGCCTCTACGACAGCTTCGAGTGTCAGGACGAGCCCCAGGAGTTCTGCAAGTACGACTCTCATCTATACCCTCATCTATACCCTCATCTATACCCTCATCTATACCCTCATCTATACCCTCATCTATACCCTCATCTATACCCTCATCTATACCCTCAACTATGCCCTCATCTATACCCTCAACTATACCCTCATCTATACCCTCAACTATACCCTCATCTATACCCTCAACTATACCCTCATCTATACCCTCAACTATACCCTCATCTATACCCTCAACTATACCCTCATCTATACCCTCAACTATACCCTCATCTATACCCTCAACTATACCCTCATCTATACCCTCAACTATGCCCTCATCTATACCCTCAACTATGCCCTCATCTATACCCTCATCTATACCCTCAACTATGCCCTCATCTATACCCTCAACTATACCCTCATCTATACCCTCAACTATACCCTCATCTATACCCTCAACTATGCCCTCATCTATACCCTCATCTATACCCTCATCTATACCCTCATCTATACCCTCAACTATACCCTCATCTATACCCTCAACTATACCCTCATCTATACCCTCAACTATACCCTCATCTATACCCTCAACTATACCCTCATCTATACCCTCAACTATACCCTCATCTATACCCTCAACTATGCCCTCAACTATACCCTCAACTATACCCTCATCTATACCCTCAACTATACATGCATCTAATCACTCATCTATACACATCTATACATACACAAAAATATACACTCACACACACATACAGTACCTAAGAACTAATGAATCAGTTTCCATTAGTCTCACTATTGCTGCATCCCACTCTCCTCCGCCCTCCTCCTCCCTCCTCCTCCCCCCTCCCCCCTCCTCCCTCCTCCTCCCCCTCCTCCCCCCTCCTCCCTCCTCCTCCCCCCTCCTCCCTCCTCCTCCCCCCTCCGCCCTCCTCCTCCCCCCTCCCCCTCCCCCCTCCTCCCTCCTCCTCCCCCCTCCTCCCCCCTCCTCCCCCTTCCGCCCTCCTCCTCCCCCCTCCTCCCCCCTCCTCCCCCCTCCCCCTCAGGTATGATAAGTACTGTGCGGATCACTATGGTAACGGGGTGTGTGACCGGAGCTGCTACACGGAGGGGTGTGGCTGGGATGGGCTGGACTGCTCTGGGGACCGCCCCCCCCAGGTGGTGGATGGGACCCTGGTCATAGTGGTGCTGCTGCAGCCCCCTGAGCTCATCAGCGACATCAAGGTACTGCTACACACACACACACAGATACACACACACACACAGATACACAGACACACACAGATACACATAGACACACACACAGACACACACAGATACGCACAGTGTCTAACCATCGTTTATCTCTTCCTCCCCCCTCCCCCCTCCCTCCCTCCCTCCCTCCCTCCCTCCCTCCCTCCCTCCCTCCCTCCCTCCCTCCCTCCCTCCCTTCCCTCCTCCCCCCTCCCTCCCCCTCCCTCCCCCCTCCTCCCTGGCCCTCCAGGGCTTCCTGCGCTCCCTGGGCACTCTGCTCCACACTAACCTGCGTGTGAGGAGGGACTCTCAGCAGCAGCTGATGGTGTACCCCTACTATGGGCTGGAGCAGGAGCCCAGCAACCTGCCCTCCTCACGACACCGCTCACCCAGGGAGCTGGACCAGGAGGTCATAGGGTACACACCCTCCTGCTCTCTCTCTCTCTCTCTCTGGTCTCTCTCTCTATATCTCTGGTCTCTCTCTGGTCTCTCGTAGTCCTGACAGTGTGTGTGTGTGTGTGTGTGTGTATGCCAGGTCTAAGGTGCATCTGGAGTTGGATAACAGGGAGTGTTCTCAGAGCTCTGTGGAGTGTTTCAGCAGTACAGAGCAGGCTGCCTCCTTCATAGCTGCAGAGTACATCACCTCGGCCCTGCCTTACCCCGTCATCTCTGTTGGCAGTAAGACACACACACACCACTGTGACTTTTAGTCCCATGATGGTATCCATAGTTCTCACAGTGTGTGTGTGTCCCAGGCACACCCCCAGACCCCCGGGGGGCGGTCTATCTGCTGTACCTGGTGGGCGTGGCGTCGGTGCTGGTGCTGCTGCTGGTGCTGCTGGGCATGCTGGCCGCCAAGAGACGCAGGAAGCACGGGGTGCTGTGGCTGCCCGACGGCTTCCTGCCCCGCAAGGACGACAAGAGGAGGGAGCCTGTAGGCCAGGACGACTTCGGGATGAAGTATGGAGGAGGGGGGGCTGTGGAGGGGGGGGCGGGGGGGGGGAGGAGGGCTTTGTGGGGGGGGGGGGGGGGGCTGTGGGGAGGAGGGCTTTGTGGGGGGGGGGCTGTGGGGAGGAGGGCTTTGTGGGGGGGGGGGGGGGCTGTGGGGAGGAGGGCTTTGTGGGGGGGGGGGGGCTGTGGGGAGGAGGGCTGTGTGGGGATGGGGGGGGGGGGCTGTGGGGAGGAGGGCTTTGTGGGGGGGGGCTGTGGGGGTGGTTGTTTATGTCCAGATCCTCTTTCATGTCTTTGGCCCTGAACTTTGACCCTGCCCCCTACAGGAACTTCAAGCCCCAGGAGTCGGCCATGCTGGATGCGGGACAAGGACACAGCTGGCTGGAGGAGGAGGCAGCCCCCAAGAGACCACGGGTGAGGAGGGGGGAGGAGGGGGGAGAGGAGGGGAGAGGAGGGGAGGAGGGGAGTGGAGGGGGGAGAGGAGGGGGAGAGAGGAGGGGAGGAGGGGGAGGAGGGAGGGAGGAGAGAGGGGGGAGGGGGGAGGGAGGAGAGAGGGAGGGAGGGAGGGGGAGTAAACCAGACAGCACGTGCCGAAACCAGACGTTTGTCAGCATGAGAGGTGCAGGCTGAGACCAGCTGTGTAAACGCTCTTCTTCTGCCCTGCCCCAGCTGGAGGACAAGCCTCTTCTGCCCCTGGTGGAGGCTGGCGTGGACCGCAGAGAGTGGACCCTGCAACACCACAAGGCTGCTGACATCAGCCTGACTCCGCCCCAGGACCACCCCGACTGCCTGGACGTCAACGTCAAGGGCCCAGGTGGGTCTGAGGGGACCTGCCCCCTCTGGGGACTGGAGACGTTTGAGTACCAGTATGTGTGTGTGAGGTGTTGATAATATGAACCTTACCTTTCCCCCTCCCCCCCAGACGGCTTCACCCCCCTCATGTTGGCGTCCCTGCGTTCGGGAGGGGCCTCTGACTGCGGGCTGCATGAGGAGGAGGAGGAGAGCGGGGGTGATGAGCCGCCCCCCAGCGCCATCTCTGACCTCATCACGCAGGGCGCCGCCCTCATGGCCCAGACGGACCGCACCGGTGAGACGGCGCTGCACCTGGCCGCTCGCTACGCCCGCGCCGACGCTGCCAAGCGCCTGCTGGACGCCGGAGCCGACGCCAACGCCCACGACAACATGGGCCGCACGCCGCTGCACGCCGCAGTGGCCGCCGACGCTCAAGGGGTCTTCCAGGTGAAACTAGCTGCTCAGGTGAGGTTAGAGATACCTGCACAGGTGAGACTAGCTGGTCTAACCCTGCCCCTACCTCCCCCCCAGATCTTGATCCGTAACCGGGCGACAGAGCTGGACAGTAGGATGGGTGATGGCACCACGCCCCTGATCCTGGCCTCCAGGCTGGCAGTGGAGGGCATGGTGGAGGAGCTGGTGCACTGCCACGCAGACATCAACGCTGTGGATGACCACGGTGAGACTGCTGCTCTGGTCTGTCTCTCTCTGTCTCTCTGTATGTCTCTCTTTGTATGTCTTTCTCTGTGTGTCTCTCTGTATGTCTGTGTGTGTGTGTGGTTGTGTGTGTGGTTGTGTGTGTGGTTGTGTGTGTGTGCTGGTCTGACCTGTCTTGCTCCTCGTCTCCCAGGGAAGTCAGCGCTCCACTGGGCCGCAGCGGTCAACAACGTGGAGGCCACGCTGGTGCTGCTGAAGAACGGTGCCAACAGAGACATGCAGGACAACAAGGTGCCCTGGAGAGAGTCTGCTAGAGAGAGAGAGAGAGTGTGTGTGTGTGTGTGTTACAGTGTGTGTGTGTTAGTGTGTGTGTGTTAGTGTGTGTGTGTTAGTGTGTGTGTGTGTTACAGTGTGTGTTAGTGTGTGTTAGTGTGTGTTAGTGTGTGTGTGTGTTAGTGTGTGTTAGTGTGTGTGTGTGTTAGTGTGTGTTAGTGTGTGTGTGTTAGTGTGTGTGTGTTAGTGTGTGTGTTAGTGTGTGTTAGTGTGTGCGTGTTAGTGTGTGTGTGTTAGTATGTTAGTGTGTGTGGGTGTTAGTGTGTGTGTGTGTTAGTGTGTGTGTGTTAGTGTGTGTTAGTGTGTGTGTGTGTGTGTTAGTGTGTTAGTGTGTGTGGGTGTTAGTGTGTGTGTGTTAGTGTGTTAGTGTGTGTGGGTGTTAGTGTGTGTTACAGTGTGTGTGTGTTAGTGTGTGTTAGTGTGTGTGTGTGTTAGTGTGTGTTAGTGTGTGTGTGTGTTAGTGTGTGTGTGTTAGTGTGTTAGTGTGTGTTAGTGTGTGTTAGTGTGTGTGTGTTAGTGTGTGTGGGTGTTAGTGTGTGTTACAGTGTGTGTGTGTTAGTGTGTGTTACAGTGTGTGTGTGTGTTAGTGTGTGTGTGTGTGTGTGTGTTAGTGTGTGTGGGTGTTAGTGTGTGTTACAGTGTGTGTGTGTTAGTGTGTGTGTTAGTGTGTGTTAGTGTGTGTTACAGTGTGTGTTTGTTAGTGTGTGTTACAGTGTGTGTGTGTTAGTGTGTGTGTTAGTGTGTGTTAGTGTGTGTTACAGTGTGTGTGTGTGTCTGTTACAGTGTGTGTGTGTTAGTGTGTGTGTTAGTGTGTGTTAGTGTGTGTTACAGTGTGTGTGTGTGTCTGTTACAGTGTGTGTGTGTGTTAGTGTGTGTGTGTGTGTTAGTGTGTGTGTGTGTGTTAGTGTGTGTGTTAGTGTGTGTTAGTGTGTGTTACAGTGTGTGTTATAGTGTGTGTGTGTGTTACAGTGTGTGTGTGTGTGTGTGTTCGTGTGTGTTAGTGTGTGTGTGTGTGTTAGTGTGTGTTTTAGCGTGTGTTAGTTTGTGTTACAGTGTGTGTGTGTGTTAGTGTGTGTTACAGTGTGTGTTATAGTGTGTGTGTGTTAGTGTGTGTTACAGTGTGTGTGTGTGTGTGTTACAGTGTGTGTGAGAGAGATTGATATGCAGTGTGTCTTAAAGTGTGTGTGTGTGTGTGTGTCAGTGGAAGTGAAAGGAGCTAATGTGCGGGTGGGTGATAGCCCTGATCACGACCATGTAGACCAGGGGACCCCCTCCCTGACCCCCATCTGTCCCCCTCCCCTCAGGAGGAGACCCCCCTATTCCTGGCGGCACGTGAGGGCAGCTTTGAGGCGGCACAAGTTCTGCTGGATCACTACTCCAACCGTGACATCACCGACCACCTGGACCGACTCCCCCGCGACACGGCGCAGGAGCGCATGCACCACGACATCGTCCGGCTGCTGGACCAGTACAACCTGGTGCACAGCCCCCACAGCGGCACACATCCGGGGGGCATCGGGGGGCCCTCGCTGGTCTGCGGGGGGGCCTACCTGGGCATGAGGCCTGGGCCCCAGGGCAAGAAGAGCCGGAGGGGGGCGGGGGCCAAGGTGGGCGGGGGCGGAGCCGGCACGGCCAAGGATCTGAAGGACTTGAAGGCCAAGAGGAGGAAGAAGCCTGCAGGAGGGGAGGGGCCTGGCTTGGGGGGAGGAGCCACAAAGGCAGGAGGAGGAGGAGGGGGGGAGGAGCAGGAGGAGGAGCAGGAGGAGGAGCAGGAGGAGGGGGGCTGACTGAGAGCTCAGTCACCATGTCTCCTGTGGACTCCCTGGAGTCTCCTCACTCCAACACGCCCACCTCCCCCTCCCCCCGCCCCCTGCTGCCCCCCGTCAGCCACATGCTGGGGCAGCAGCAGGCCTGGGCTGGCATGAAGCATGGCTACGGGGGCCACATGTTCAGCCTCCTGCCCCAGCAGCTGGGGATGGGCGGGGGGCACAGCCACCTGGCCTCCCAGCCCGCCCCCCAGAGCATGCTCACCCCCATGAACGTCACCATGAGCCGGGAGCAGCTGCCCCCCATCGTCACCTTCCAGATGATGGCCCCGGGGCCCCAGAGCGGGGGCCCCGCCATGCTGAAGCAGAGCCAGGGGGGCCCGGCGCCCCAGGGGGGGCTCTCCCAGATCCACTGCAGCCAGGGGCTGATGTACCAGATGTCTGAGGTGGGGCGTCCGCAGCCTGGCATGTCTCGCCTGCCCCAGCATGCCCGCCCCCTGAGGGGGCACGGCCACCCCCACCCCTACCAGGCCATGCAGAGCCCCGTGGATAAGTACCCCACCCCCCCGTCCCAGCACAGCTACGCCCCTGCTGGCTCCGAGGGCACCCCCCCCGGACACCCTGGCCAGCCCCCAAGCGAGCACCCCTACCTCACCCCCTCCCCCGAGTCGCCTGACCCCTGGTCCTCCTCCTCCCCCCACTCCAACTCGGACTGGTCTGATGTCACCACCAGCCCCACCCCTCTGGGCAACCCCCCCCATGCGCTCCAGGCATCACGGCACACACACATTCCCTAGCGGGTGACCCGGCCCGCCACCTGTCGCCTACACTTCCCAGAAGCCCTGGCGTGGGAATGTGCCTGTGTTGGCGTAGGAGAGGGACTACATGGCCACCATGTTTGTAGTTCATCTACATAAACTCTTAAACTCGTATCTGTCTTGTTTAAACTAAAACTTGCCTTTTTTTGTTTTCTCCTTGCCTCCTTTGTATGATAATCACTTCCCCCCCAGTCCCCCTACATCTCCCAGCCTCGACATGGACGACCACAGACCCACTACCGCTTCAATCATTAACTCTGCTTTTGATTCCTTAAAACTAGCCTAATAATTCTGTGTTCAAGCACCAGGAGGTCAATCGTTTTTTTGTGAGTTAGGGTACGTCTGACACACACACACACACACACCACAGCCCCTCAGGTAGATCTCCTATTGTGGGGTACTAACACTTCCTGTTTACATCCTGGTTCTCTCATCTGATCCAGAGTGTACATCCTGTCTCTGTGTTTGTTTGGTGCCGAGGAGAAGCTTTAACTAGACACATTTCTACTATGTTACACAGTCAAGTTTAATTTAAAAGTTTGTTTTGAGTTTCTGATCTGTGGTGGAACAGGGCTGTTCCAGGCTTGTGTTGGTGACAGCGTCCTGTCTGACTGGTACTGACAGTGTGACTGTGGTACTGATCCAGACAGCATTTATTCTCAACTCTTAATGCTGTTCCATTTTACATTCATATAAGTGTTTTGTAATATGATTTCTCTAACAGTTGGAAAAGGTTCTGAAATTGTACGATTGTTTTTTTTGTTTTTCTAAATGGCTGTTTATTTTATATGTTCTTGTGCCAATGAATCCTATAATCACTTTTTGCTTTATTACAATCAGCATGTAGATCTGTGCACCTTGACTGATCATCACAAACCAAGTGTAGAGATCTTATGGCTTTATTGTTATAATCAGAGCTTTGTTGCATCCTTGTGTGTGTTCTGTAACTCCAGACAATCATGGTGGAGTCACTTCTGTTGAACTGAACTGCAGAGTGTTTCTCAGCACGAAACACTGATGTTGGAAAGGTTTCAGTGATGGTTACTGCAAAGGCCTGTGAAGTTATAATCACTAAGGCCATATTAATTGTTTACCGATACTAAGTGCCTGATTGACCAAACCAGACTTCCTGTCCTGTTACTTTAACCTGGGCACTTAAAACCTCCTCCCCCCCATCCCCCTCCCCCACAGCCCAATAAACTGATCTTCAACCCCCCCAGTGATGGTTGTCAGAGATTACACAGTGCCAGCCTTTTGCTTGCTGAGACACAAGGCTGGCACTGTGCTTGTAAATAACCCCCATTTTTGTAAGTTTAGTTTATTTTCCTACATCGTTAACCATATATTATATTGACATGTTACATGGATTAGTCTTGCATCCGGTTTATGCCGTGTAGATGATGTTTGTAATGAACAACTTTTCTGATTGAAATAAACCAAATGATCAAGTGTTTTACTGAAATAAAGTCAGAGCTTCATATTAACCTGGCCTCTCTCTCTCCTGGCCTCACACACACTCACACACACATATCGCACCTCAGCAGTTCTCAAAATAAACCCCCAGATAGCGGTATTGAGGGGATTTATAACACTTGCAAAGATTTTAATCCAGCCAAGATTGATGAGTTAAGTATTGCGTGAGTCCTCTTCTAAATTAAACATGCCACCACACACAACCACGTCTGAACCAAGGGAGTGCTGTGCATCCTCGCCAGTCCACCAGGTGGTGGTAAAGGACTGTTTTGAGGTGAGTTTATTCATCCACCCACCAAAGGAAAAGAGTTCCAATACACGGAAGTTCTTTGGCATGTAAGTGGTTATGGAACTATGGATTTAAACTTTTTTGTACTCCAAACAACAAGTCGGTTAACAGTTGTGTCATTATGCGAGACATGATAGACTAACGTTTGAGTGAGAAACACAATGGTACGTCCATAGCAAAGGTCAATGGACGCAAGAACGTGAGCCGTGTAGCCTCCCAGCCTGCTAGCTCGCGACGCTAGCGACCAAAACTCGTTACAGTTTCGTATTAATATGCTGGCAAACAGGTTTTACTTGTCAAGCACTCTTAGAAACATTTGTAATATCCTGCGTTGCTGGCATTCAAGAAACCACCAGATAAAGGTAAGAATGTATTCTGTGTTTGCCAAACTTTTTCGCTCAGTAACCATTGCACTTATCTTTTCTTTGCTAACTTGTGCTAGCGCGGAATATAGGGTTTGTGTACATTTTCATGATTTAGCAGACGCTCTTATTCAGGGACATTCCCCGAAGCAAGTAGGGTGAAGTGCCTTTCCCAAGGACACGTCATCTGGGCTGACCAGAATTGATTTGGTGAAAAAGAGGACACTTTGTCGCGTCGACGGGGAGGGGGGGGGGGGAGGGCAGCCATCTGACCCTGTAGTAGAGGCACAGTCGATGGGATTAGCTCCAGCATAGCTGCGGCTGGTTCTGAAGCCAAATGTGAATGTTTGCATTTCGAATGACACAATACATTCGTTTCCTTATTCCGCATGCTTCATTCCCGTTAGTCTGTCACATATATCATCGGCTACTCTATCCCACCAGATGCATGTTGACTCTGTGTAACCTTACTTTATCACGCGGACTAACTTCCCTCCACCTCCCCAGTCAGACCCCAGCGCCGTCATGGCTTCGTCCAGGTTGAAGTATCTCTCTCTGGGCGTGTTGGTGTTCCAGACTACGTCGCTAGTCCTTACCATGCGCTTCTCACGGACGCAGCTGGGAGACGGTCCCCGCTACCTCGCCTCCTCCGCCGTGGTGGCGGCTGAAGTCATGAAGATCGTCGCGTGTCTGCTTATCGTCTTCAAGGAGCACAGTGAGTGTTGCCCAGAGACACCTGTCACACAAGCTGTCTCCTCTGTGTGCTGTAGTGAAGTATGTGTAAGAGTTTGCACAATGTGATTATTAACATCACTAATGGTACCCTGTGTGTGGTCATCCAGGCTACAGCCTGAGGTCTCTTAACAGCTTGCTGCGCCAGGAGATTGTGCACAAGCCCATGGAGACCCTTAAACTGGCTATCCCCTCTGGGATTTACACGCTGCAGAACAACCTGCTGTACATAGCACTGTCCAACCTGGACGCAGCCACATACCAGGTAGGGAGGAGGGAGGGAGAGAGGAGGGAGGGAGGCTAGGAGGGAGGGAGGCTAGGAGAGAGGAGGCTAGGAGAGAGGAGGCAGGGAGAGAGGAGGGAGGCTGGGAGAGGAGGCAGGGAGAGAGGAGGCAGGGAGAGAGGAGGCAGGGAGGAAGGCTGGGAGAGAGGAGGGAGGCTGGAAGAGAGGAAGGAGGGAGGGAGGGAGGCTGGGAGAGAGGAGGGAGTCTACATGTTTGAGTTCATTTTTAACCCCAACCCCCCAGGTGACGTACCAGCTGAAGATCTTGACCACGGCCCTGTTCTCCGTGTCGATGCTGGGACGCAGGCTGGGCGTGTACCAGTGGCTTTCCCTGCTCGTCCTCATGGCTGGGGTGGCACTCGTACAGGTAAGGACCCTCTTCAGGTGCTCCTCTGTGCTCCTGGGTCTCTCCGTGCCATCATAACCCTCTGACCTTCAGTGAGCCTGTTCAGTCAGATAACGCCCCTCTCTCTGTGTGTGTGTGTGTGTGTGTGTGCAGTGGCCCTCCGAGACTCCGGGGGCAGCAGAGGACGCCCCGTTGTCAGGGTCTCCCCTGGTTGGCGTGGCGGCGGTGCTGGTAGCCTGCTGTTCTAGTGGCTTCGCTGGTGTTTACTTTGAGAAGATCCTGAAGGAGAGCAAGCAGAGCGTCTGGGTCCGCAACATACAGCTGGGTATCTAATATATATATATATATATAGATCTATATTATCTGTATCTATATACCGTACAGCTGTGTAGAGCAGTGGTGATGTGGAGCTCATGGTGTGCTCGTGATGTGGGGGAAATTGACTCACATTTGAATCACGATTCACAAATGTAAAAAAACCATTTTTTAGAATTGTTTATTTCTAATGTTCTAATTTATATATACATATATATTGTTTTTTTCTGACCCCAAGAATCTATTTAAATCGTGAGGTACCAAAAGATTCCAACCCCTAGTAGCTCAGTGGTTAGAGCATGTAACTGCAGAAGTTGCAGGTTCAAAACCCCTCTAAACTGTGCGTTGCTTTGGATAAAAGTGTCTGCTAAATTAACACATTATTATTATTGTCACATGATTAACGTTGAGACCCACATCACCGTTAGATGTGATGTTGCCATGGCACCCGGTCCTCAGTCATGTGTGCTTGTCTGAGTTCAGCCTCTGAAGGGATGAATATTAGATATATAAATAAACCTTCCTCTCACGTTTATTTTTACTGCAGAAAGCGTGAAGCTCGTGTTCACTCTTATGAGTCACTTCCTGTTGCCAGTGGGATAACTTCCTGTGTGGCTTCCACCTGCTGCTTCCTTACAGCACACAGCAGAACCTCATCTGGAACCTGGAGATGTGTGTGTGTTATTGATGTGTGTGTGTGTGTGCATGCGCAGGGTTATTCGGCCTGGTATTTGGGCTGGTGGGCATGCTGGGATATGATGGAGAGCGTGTGATGGAGTCTGGAATGTTCCAGGGCTACAGCTCAATCACCTGGGTGGTGGTAGCTTTGCAGGTAGACCCCTCCTCCTGGAACCACTAAACACACACACACCACACACTCAAACTCTCGCGCAACAAGTTGAAGTACAGTCACAATATCTGAGCTCAGTCAAATCCCGCCCCTTCCGGTCTGTGATTGGCTCCTGCAGGCGCTGGGCGGGTTGGTCATCGCTGCTGTCATCAAATATGCAGACAATATCCTGAAGGGATTTGCCACGTCCCTGTCAATCATCCTGTCCACGCTCATATCCTACTTCTGGCTCCAGGACTTTGACCCGACCAGGTAGGACACATGAACACACACACACACACAGCAGGTAGGACACACACACACAGCAGGTAGGACACACACACACCAGGTAGGACACACACACACACAGCAGGTAGGACACACACACACACACACGTGTTGCTATGTTAACCCTGTGTTTTGTTGTCCAGTGTGTTCTTCCTAGGAGCCCTGCTGGTCATAGTGGCCACCTTCCTGTATGGGTATGAGGGCAAGCCAGCTGCAAACCCCAGCAGGGCCTAGACCCACGAGGAGGAGAGGAGATCAACACAGAGGAGAGAAGGAGGAGAGAAGGAGGAGAGGAGGAGGAGAGGAGGAGGAGATCAACACAGAGGAGAGAAGGAGGAGGAGGAGATCAACACAGAGGAGAGAAGGAGGAGAGGAGGAGGAGATCAACACAGAGGAGAGAAGGAGAGGAGATCAACACAGAGGAGAGGAGGAGGAGATCAACACAGAGGAGGAGGAGATCAACACAGAGGAGAGAAGGAGGAGAGGAGGAGGAGATCAACACAGAGGAGAGAAGGAGGGACTAGTACCAATGAAGGACCCTGTCACCGTGGCAATGGTCCTCTGACACAGCTGAGCGCCTGTGCTGGAGACTGTAACCATGAAGCGACTATCGAGACGGCGGTCTCCACGGCAACTGACTATGCGGCGCTGTGGGCCTCACTGAGCATGTGCAGTGGTTGGATGTTCCTGCAGGAGAGGAGGGAGGGAGTGATGGAAGGAGAAGGCTTCAGGAGAGATTACCTGCTAGCCAAATTAGCGCACTGTCCTGCTTATCATTATTAAAACATTCACTGATGGCTGGACAAGAACACACACACACACTCAGACACTCAAACACTGTCCACCAGTGGTGCCTCCCAGGTGTCTGCTCAAGCAGCACACCTGGCCACCAGGGGGCGCAGCAACATGAAGAAGTTGTTACTGAGATGCTCAGATGAGCAGGTCAGCTCCATAAAGGATATGATTGTTTTCAGCTGCTGTGTGTGTTTGTCCTTGTGAGGTAAATGATACACGTCCAGACACCAAGGGTTTCCTCTTTATGGTTTTATTGAGTTAAATCAGGATGTGCATGCAGCCTGTCTGGGCGTCATCTAGCCTGTCTGGGTGTCATCTAGCCTGTCTGGGCGTCGTCTAGCCTGTCTGGGTGTCGTCTAGCCTGTCTGGGTGTCGTCTAGCCTGTCTGGGTGTCGTCTAGCCTGTCTGGGCGTCATCTAGCCTGTCTGGGCGTCATCTACCCTGTCTGGGTGTCGTCTAGCCTGTCTGCGTGTCATCTACCCTGTCTGGGTGTCGTCTAGCCTGTCTGGGTGTCGTCTAGCCTGTCTGGGTGTCGTCTAGCCTGTCTGGGTGTCGTCCAGCCTGTAGGTCAGTGGTCTGTCTGCCCCCCCTTCCTCCTCATGTGTGAGCCTTGCACTTCTATATGTATATGCTGTATATACATGTCTGTCTGTCTGTCTGTCTGTCTGTGTGATCGCGTAAAAGGCCGGTACGGTGTGCACCTCACTAATGAGCAGTGTGAGTTACCATGGTTACATTCACAGTCCCGCCTCCACCAATCAGCTTTTGATTTTTTTTTACCAGATCCCAGTCCTGTCATTGGCCCTCCCTGTCAGATCCTCTCTATGGCTGAATTTGATGATCTGATGGCAGCAAAGTCACACAATGACTTTAATATACATCCTGAACGTAGCACATTGTGAACACGAAGGCTGTTTGTGTTGAAACATCCAGTCTGATGAAGAACAAGTGTACCCACGAGCCTCTTCTCTGAGCAGAGAGTTACGCGCTCAGTCACATGCCGTGGTCCTGAGTCTGTGATTGGACTAGAGTGAAACACCTGTCTTCCGAGGGTATGGTACACTGTCGTCCAGGTTTCAGTGGGCGTGGGCTGTACAAGTCCAGGGGTTTGGGTGTGGCCTGTTGGTCCTGGGGGTGTGGCCTGTTGGTCCTGGGGGTGTGGCCTGTTAGAATATGGTTCTGTGGGAATGGAGTAGTAGTCTCCTCCTACCCCCCTTCACCTTCCCCCCAGGCCCCACCTCCTCAACCCCCCCCTACTTGGGGGGTATCACCACCAGGGGCTGGCCCCTGCGGGGCCTCCACATGAGCACCTGGGCATCGTTGGCGTTGGGTCTCCCCAGGGCATTGGGAGGGATGTGTTCCATGCGGGTCAGCACCAGAGGCTGCTCCTGCAGCGAGCGCCCTGCCAGCCGCGCCCGTGAGCCCAGGGGCCGGGCGGGGTCCACCTGGATGTCCACCCTCATCCTCCATCGCACTGTCTGCAGCAGGATCTTCTCCCTGCGGACACACGACACAGTCAGAGCCGCCTGGGGGGCTGGCATTACAAGCAGGTAACACAAGCGCAATCATAAATGTAGCGTGTTGTTTGTTCAGATGGTTCTATTCAACGTGACAAACAGTGATCTGACCCTGCACTGAAATGCTCTTCACTGAACTATACCCCCCCCCCCCCCCCCCCTTAGCCATCTGTGTGTTGCGCAAGCCCTTATCACAGCAGTGTCCCAGAGCACGTCACCTGGAGGAGGTGTTGAGAGCGACCAGCCAGGTGCTGAAGCTCTGGTCTCGACTGATGGAGGTGAGCATGGGCAGGTTGCTGTCGCTGACCGGCACTGCCCAGGTGACGCTGGGGTAGAAGTTGTCATTCATGCTGACGGTCAGGTGTGAGGGCTTGGTGGTGGGCCCGGCCAGGGTGACCGTCTCTGTGGTGTTGCCATACCAGGGGTAGCTCACTCCATCTGAGTCGCTGATGGCCTGCACCAGACCTCCCCTTAGCTCTGGCAGCTCCCAGCTCGACCTGCAGGGGGCAGTAGAGAGTCTCACACACATACACACTCATTTGTGCATCTCTGCTGTCATTAAACATGCAGAAGACTTCCTGAACTGATCCTCAGCCTTCCTGTCAGTCACCTTGCCCACACATCTGACTGCACAACCTCACTTCTAGTGCTCATTGAGCAGCCTCTAATTCAGCAGCCTCGAGGCCAGTCTCTAATTCAGCAGTGAGGCCGGTCTCTAATTCAGCAGTGAGGCCGGTCTCTAATTCAGCAGTGAGGCCGGTCTGTTTATCAGTGAGGCCAGAGAACAGGCTGGAGAGGTGGGCGTCTAACTGAGGCCAACCTTCTGGGACACACACTTTCACACACACACTCATACCAGACACACACACCCATTCATATCACACATACACGCACCAGACAAGCCTACATACATGCCTCAAGTCAACTGTTGCATCGCGATTGAGGTTTTCTTTCACAGGAAACCAAGACAGTGTCACTTCTTTTTTTCACACATGCGCACACACCACACGCACACACCACTGCCTGCTGTTTCGACTCAACACTTATAACTCCTGAGCTCTGAGTCATGTGACAGGACAGAGGCCTAACAGGGTGACTGACGCGGAGCTGCCGCCCTCTGATTGATTCAAACTCACATTCCAATATCGCCGTAGGTGTTGTAAAACTCCATCTGCGTGCACGCCTGGATCCAGCCTACCACCCATGTCTCGTGCCGGGGGATGGGCGGCATCACTACCCGCGCGGATGCTTTGAAGTAGGGCGTCTTGTAGCGCAGAACTATGGGGGAGTTTTCTTCGATGATGGTCGGGAAATTGTCAATGGAGGCGGACATGTCATAAACTACGATGTTCTCACGTTTAATGCGCGACTTACAGGTGATGCTCTGCAGACAACCCATGGTGGGGGTTTAGCGCGAGACTCAACGGCGAGGACGTTATTCACATGGCAGCGCCTCTCCGGATAGTTATGATGGAATTCAGAGCAGCTGTTGTCACTGGCAACCCTGTTGATGCACGAGGGTGCAGCTCCAGAAATACATGTAACCTGGTCAGCAAGTTCTAAATATATCAGGAACTGATGACACTGGAACCGTTTAACCGCTCCAATGACGGGTTGCCTCTCCGTGCCCGCGCGCCACTGCCCTCTCGAACCCGCTGCTCTGGTAGCTCAAGTCTAACCGAATGCCCACCGCTGCCCGCGCTGCTGTTTGAATCCACGTGTCCGGTTGCTGGTCTGGGCCTTTTGATCCTCTTCTTTCTGGCCCGTGCTGTCATGTCACCAGCCGGGGGAGAGTGTCGGAGTCACAGGCGCCGTGCCGCTGCCCCGGCCGCGCCGGGTGGTGCTCGTGATGGTCGTCAATGCGGCACAAAACTACGGTGCGCTCGGACGGAACCACGAGACCCCAGTCCACTACCGGTCATTCTTCACGACGAGACAAACACTTGATTACAACGAGGTTTAGGCGTTTGGTTTGTCATCTTGGTTTTTTTTCCAGAGAGGCGGACCCCTGATATCCGAACAGGCTGATCGATCAACAGGAAAAGAGTGAGAGAATTCAGACGAGTTTACAGCCGGGGAAATAACCGTTTGTCTCCAAATTCGTTTACAAAAATCATCATTGCTCGTCTATAAAATCTAACGGCCAGTGCACCGCAGGTGCCAATTAACGGTTGCTATTCTCCCTTGACTCCGACAGACAGGCATCCGCTGCCGCTGTTCCGTTTCCCCGGTGCTCGAGCTGCTGAATGAACCAATCAGCGGCAGAGGGAGACTTAAGCGCGTGGGAGTGTCAGAGGTTCATTAATTGTCGGAGTCTGGAACGACATTTGTGTACATGGCAGAAACACCGGAACACTGTAGCGAGAACAAATGAGGGTCTCCCTGGTAACAGTTGCACCAGGGGACTTTAGATGATTGGAAATTGGGATATATCTCCAATTTCACATTATGATGAATCATATTAATTAGCTAAACAGTTACGACGGAAGCGTAGCCAAAACCAATTCAGCACCTTGGACAGATGGACAGCGAAGAATCCCTCGACAGTGGCCGGTGTCCTTATAAAGTGGCTACATCCTCATTAGCGCGGAAGACAGCTAGCTTTAATTATAGACATTAAAGTAATGAGCTTGTGAGATGAGTCTCTAATGCACGCCTCCTTCTGCAAATAGGGTCAAATGGGTGGTTCATGAAACCGGCGTACTACGTTACAGTATCAGGGATTGGCTTGTGTTGTTCTCATAGCCTTAGTGATGGTGGCAGACACTGTCATCACGTTTTTCAAAATAAAAGTGCAGACGTATCACACGCTCTCCCGAGGTGGGGTCCAGTTGGAAAAAACAACAACATATCAACAGGACAGGACTTAATTCACAAACTAACAAACACCAACACAAAAAATTAATACTTATGCGTTTAACTGTGTTGATAGTGCCATTCTTAACGTGAAGACAAACTTTTATTTTGTAGACTGTTTTGCTGGTGTTGAAACGCAGCGCCTAACGTAGACTCCGGTTCCGGGTGAACTATGATGAAGACAAGCTTACCCTGGGTGCATGACAGGGTTGTGAGGAGCTGAACTACTTGTCCGAATTGCATAGATTCACGATAAGTAACCATGGTATGTTAAGTTAGTTAACTATATCTTTGACGCAGTTGCTATATTGTTTTAGTTTTGACCCCCTGACAAGCTAGTTAGCTAGCGTAGCTCCTTTGCTTGGTGGGCTAGTAGCCTACTAGCAGGATAGTTAACAAATCATAGCCAGCTAGCTTTCGTCGCAAGATGTATCTAAACTAGCTACTGTAACTGTCTACCATGTATCTGTTGTTCCCTGCCAGGTACCTACAGATTTCAAAGCGCTAGTCCAGCGCTTTTATGTCCTGCAGACTGAACGAGTGGAAGCTTACAGGCTGTTTGAGGAGTAAGTATCACGAGCTCTACTAGTTATGTATCTAGATGTAACGCGACCAGAGATGGCAAACGTGCACACATCCTTCTCTCAAGTAGAAGTACCGATACTCATGTTTAAAAATACTCTGGTAGAAGTTGATGTACTCACTACACTTTTTCACTCAAGTTTAAGTTAAAAACTGTGGGCTCTGATGTATACTAAGTATAAAGTAGCCATTACTACACCTGTGTTAGTGTCACACAGGTAACTGGACCTCACATTATATTAATACATTAATTTAAAAATACACTATAGACACGCAGTGCATTCACCAGGAATCCTTATTTGAAACTTTGTTCAAATATGTTTAGCAAATTTTTCAACATTTTCTTTTTCTCACATATTTAAAGGAGGGTAAACATGAGGTTGGTGTATTTATCCTCAGGGGTCACGAAGCCTATCTGAGGACCGGGCCAGACTATGACTTCGATCACTACCGGCAGCTGGTGCACGAGATAACGCTGGCTTTCTGCGGAATGTCCAACGAGGTTCTAGAGATCAAGCAACGACTGCAGCGGGAGCACGCCCGGCCCGACCTCGCGGAACACGTAGACAAGCTACAGGAGAAGGAGAAACAGAAACTGGAGCTGGTGAGCGAGAGATTCCTGTCTGAGTTACCTTTACATGATATTATTTGTTCAGCAGATGCTTCTTTTCCAGAGTGCGTTTTAACAGTATTTCGGTGGTCAGAATCAAGGAACGGTCTGGTGTTGCAGCTGTACAATGAGGCTTTAAACTCAGGGTGTAGTCACCCCACTCGGCCACAAGGTGTCAGTATTTGTCTTAAAACAAGATCTGTGTGTTTCTTGTCTCGTGGTTTAAAAGGCTTCTGTCAAGCAGCTGTCTGACTAAAACTGATAATCCCAGCAGGATAGATGATATGCTAGACTTCCCTGACCTACTGTCTGGAGACGAACTAGGCAACGGGATGGGGGTGGGTGGAGCTTAGTAGTTAGAGCATTTTTTTCTGCAGATCAAAGGGTAACAGGTTCAAATCACCTTAACTGGGTGGCTGGCTGGTAGACAGGCTGATTCACTAGCTGTCTGACTGAATGGCTGCCTGGCTAACTGGGTGATTGGCTAGCTGTCTGACTGAATGGCTGGGTGGGTGATTGGCTAGCTGTCTGACTGGTTTGCTGGCTGGTTGGCAGGCTGGTTGGTGCTAAAATGTTATTGCTTTGGGTGATGGATGACTTTCACATGTGTCTAGGGAGAGGAGGGAGAAGAGGGGGAGGGGGGAGGAGTTATTTTGACCAAATAACTGTGAAACCTCCCCATGTGTTCGCTTCTATTCACGAATAATAAAAACCAAACACAGAAAGTTCTGTTGATCTCTGGGAGGGGTTGGTCGTCGTCTTTCCAAAGCAATACACTCATTATGATCTCTGGAATCCCCACCTTGAGGGATTGGAACCATAGTACTGATACAGTAGCAGGGTGAGTTTGATTTGGTGCACGGTGTCTCCCCAGACGGCCAGGCTGCAGCTGGCCCGGCAGCGGGCACAGGATCACCCCGAGGACCTGAGCTGTGAGGAGCAGATCCAACACATCAGGCAGGAGTAAGAACAGTCCTGGGGTGGGGGGGGGTATATGTTATGTGAGCAGGTGGTCTAACTGTGATGATCTCCCTCCCTCCAGCATCATCAGGAACAGGGGGGTTCTGAGTGACATCATGCAGGACTTCAAATATGACTCTGAGGAGTCTGAGTGACACAAGCTCTGGGACTCCGCCCCTCCACCTCCCTCTCCTCCACCTCCCTCTCCTCCACCTCCCTCTCCTCCACCTCCCTCTCCTCCACCTCCCTCTCCTCCACCTCCCTCTCCCTCCGCAACCTTCTCCACTCTCTCTCCTCCTCCCCCTGCAGACACAGATGGATGGATCCTCTCCTCCTCTCAGTTATTGATCTTTTTATTCACCTGCAGTTTCCTACTGCCTCCTCCTCTGTGAGTGTGTGTGTGTTCGAGTGTGAGTGTGTGTGTGTGTGTTCGAGTGTGAGTGTGTGTGTGTGTGTGAGTGTGTGTGTGTGTGTTCGAGTGTGTGTGTGTGTGTTCAAGTGTGTGTGTGAGTGTGTGTGTTCGAGTGTGTGCACACGTGTGAGTAAACCTATTTCTGCACTCTAAGCAAAATAGCCTTTTTCTTATTTGTGAAGGGTTGAAGTCTGTAAATATTTGTACCTATGGAAAATAAACGCAAGATTTGAAATAAGTCAGTTGATTTATTGTTTTATAAACAGTTGTTGGAAAAATTGGAGTACTGCTGATAACAGAACTTGCAAGGAAATACTTCTAACCCTAACCCTTAAATATATATAGATACAAAAATATATAAGCAATATAAATATTATTTCCGCCACATCTTTATGCACCAGAGAACCCTAACCAGAGAGAGAGAGAGGGGGAGAGAGAGAGAAAGAGAGAGAGAGGGGGAGAGAGGGAGGGGGAGAGAGAGATAGAGGGAGAGAGGGGGAGAGAGAGAGGGGGAGAGAGAGAGAGGGGGAGAGAGAGATAGAGGGTGAGAGAGAGAGAGAGGGGGAGAGAGAGAGAGAGGGTGAGAGAGAGATAGAGAGACAGGCACCAGCATATCAGAAAACCATAAACATCCAGATCTCCCAACCTCACACAGAGAGAGTGTATATTCTTCGTGTGGACGTCTCTCCACCTCCTCACGCTCAGATAGTACGAGAGCACCTTCATCTCAGATATATTCTTCGTGTGGACGTCTCTCCACCTCCTCACGCTCAGATACTACGAGAGCACCTTCATCTCAGACGGGCTACGAATTATCTCCTTGGATCTGAGAGAGAAGACACAGGGAATATGAATATGAACTCAGCAGGCTGTGTTTATGTTCATGTGCCCTTTGGTTGCAGCCTATGAAAGCCCTCCCCTTCTCTGAGGCTGACCAATAGGAAGCCTCCAAGACTGATGAGGTCGGATGTATTTGGAGCAATCAGGAGTGTGGAAGCTTCCTGTGCTCAGTAGCCAGTAAAGATACAGAGCCCCAACACGCACACACACACACACACACACACAGCAGTGGTTCTGGCTGCCATTTGGCCTGAGTTATGTGGAGGTTCCTTCTCAGGCTGCTGATGGAACACAACAGGAACACATTAGCCTGCTTGTTAATTACATCTAGATGCTTGCTTTGATGTGGCTCTGGGATGAACATCATAACCCGGCACCATTAAAAGCTGTCATAAAGCAGTGGGTCTGATGGGGGAGAGGGAGGAGGGGTCGTTTCCCTGGGCCAGTAAAGAGGAAACCGCACACATACCTGAGGATGAAAGGACCGGGGCAGAACCAGGCACGGTTCTGACAATCCAGCCAGGCAGTGTGGTGAACTAGAACCTAGACCGCACCAAGACTGCAGAACCTAGACCGCACCAAGACTGCAGAACCTAGACCGCACCAAGACTGCAGAACCTAGACCGCACTAAGACTGCAGAACCTAGACCGCACTAAGACTTCAGAACCTAGACCGCACTAAGACTGCAGAACCTAGACCGCACTAAGACTGCAGAACCTAGAACGCACTAAGACTGCAGAACCTAGACCGCACTAAGACTTCAGAACCTAGACCGCACTAAGACTGCAGAACCTAGAACGCACTAAGACTGCAGAACCTAGACCGCACCAAGACTGCAGAACCTAGACCGCACTAAGACTTCAGAACCTAGACCGCACTAAGACTGCAGAACCTAGACCGCACTAAGACTGCAGAACCTAGAACGCACTAAGACTGCAGAACCTAGACCGCACTAAGACTTCAGAACCTAGACCGCACTAAGACTGCAGAACCTAGAACGCACTAAGACTGCAGAACCTAGACCGCACCAAGACTGCAGAACCTAGACCGCACCAAGACTGCAGAACCTAGACCGCACTAAGACTGCAGAACCTAGACCGCACCAAGACTGCAGAACCTAGAACGCACTAAGACTGCAGAACCTAGACCGCACTAAGACTGCAGAACCTAGACCGCACTAAGACTGCAGAACCACGACAGGACAGCAGCCCGGTCGGTCTGGGGGGTTCCAGTGCCCAAAGGGTGGAAGGATGGGTGGGTGACAGGCTGGGGTTATCTGCTTACCTACCTGGTTGGGCGTCTTGTGTGTTTTCTGCAGCCAGACCCTCCATTGGTCGTACAGTTTGATTGACATGTGGCTGCACCCGTAGGAGTGCTTGCGTACCCAGCCGATGAACTGCTTCAACTCCCGCCTCAGGGTCGAGTTCTGCTCCGACTTAGGGTCACATGACCCCCCCTGACGACGCTCTGTGGTGTGTGTGTGTGTGTGTTTGTGTGTGTGTGTGTGTGTGTGTGTGTAAGGTGTTGGGGTGAAAAGAAGACATTGTTGATTAGGAGCAACTATGAAAAGAGCTTAAACTCAGCATCCAGGGCGCTGGGTGTGTTCTAGAACATCAACGACCTCTGGCTGAAACACAGACTATATAATTCAGCACAAAAACATTCTGTTTGATCATTGTAAGAATAACTGGCTAAATGGATGATTATGTTCTTCTGAGCAGAAGCCAAACCAGCCCCCCACCCCCCCCCAGCCTGGTTCCAGTCAGCAGTAGCTTCCTGGATAGACGCTACATTCAATCTATCCTTGACACACATCACATGACCTTCCACTCTTTGATCAACCAATCAGAGATCTTTATCAGGGTGTTTGATGTTTGGGTCTTCGGGGTCACATGCGGTTTGAATCGCTCGCTCTCTCCCTCCCTCTCTTCCTCTGTCTCTCTTTCTACCTCGCTCTCATCCTCCCTCGCTCGCTCCCTCCTTCTCTTACTCCCTCTCTCTTCCTCCCTCGCTCTCTTCTTTCCACGCTCTCTCCCTCCCTCTCTTCCTCTCTTTCTCCCTCCCTCGCTCTCTCCCTCCTTCTCTTCCTCCCTCTCTCTCTCCCTCCTTCTCTTCCTCTCTCTCTCCCTCCCTCGCTCTCTCATCCTTCTCTTCCTCTCTTACTGTCTCCCTCTCAGAGGAACTTCTGGTTTAAAGTATTTAAGACAGGAAACATGACTTGTCCACAATGAAGCCCTTATTAAAGATTGTATCCATGGGAACAACAATAGCAACAAGGCTTTATAATGTCCACTGGAACCAACTAGAGAGACAAGGCCAGGAGCCTAGGGTAGGAGGCTAGGGTAGGAGGCTAGGACAGGGCGCCAGGGTAGGAAGCTAGGGTAGGAGGCTAGGGTAGGAGGCTAGGACAGGGCGCCAGGGTAGGAAGCTAGGACAGGAAGCTAGGGTAGGAGGCTAGGGTAGGAGGCTAGGAAGCTAGAGTAGGAGGCTAGGGTAGGAGGCTAGGGTAGGAGGCTAGGGTAGGAGGCTAGGAAGCTAGGGTAGGAGGCTAGGGTAGGAAGCTAGGGTAGGAGGCTAGGGTAGGAGGCTAGGGTAGGAGGCTAGGAAGCTAGGGTAGGAGGCTAGGGTAAGAGGCTAGGAAGCTGGGGTAGGAGGCTGGGGTAGGAGGCTAGGGTAGGAGGCTTGGGTAGGAGGCTAGGAAGCTAGGGTAGGAGGCTAGGGGTAGGAGGCTAGGGTAGGAGGCTAGGGTAGGAGGCTAGGAAGCTGGGGTAGGAGGCTAGGGGTAGGAGGCTAGGGTAGGAAGCTAGGGTAGAGGGCTAGGGCAGGAGTCTCACCACTGTGAGGGGTGGAGGCGGCGGTGGCGTGGCTCCAGTCGCTCCAGATGCCGGGCTTCCTGGACCCGAACACCCCCACAGGATTACACCTCACCTGCACGAAGTACACCGTGGCTGGCCTGAGGCCTGCCAGCCTGCAGGCCGTCTGGTTCCCCACATCCTCCACCACCTGGGGGCACACCAGACTGGGAGTGTGTAGGACAGGGTGTAGAGGTGTGTGTGAGGGTGTAGAGGTGTGAGGGTGTGTGTGAGGGTGTGTGTGAGGGTGTAGAGGTGTAGAGGTGTGTGTGAGAGTGTGTGTGAGGGTGTATGTGTGTGAGGATGTGGGTGAGTGCACCTTCCAGTCCTGGCTGCCCTCCAGTCTGTAGCGTATCTGGTACTTGGCCTGGAACAGGAAGTCTTTGAGGGCGGGGGGGCTGTCCCAGTTCACAGCTAGCTGGTCCTCCAGCTCCCCCACCCGGCTCACCTCCACCCTGCCCGGAGGGTCTGTGGTCACTGAGGGGGCAGGGGGAGGGTGAGAGGGACACTGGGTTCTCTGACACACACACCAAAACATATATATATGGATATATATATATCAGAGAGAGAGAGAGAGAGAGAGAGAGAGAGAGAGAGAGAGAGAGAGAGCGGGAGGGAGGTTTTTTTGTATCTTCTCAAAATGTCATGGAGGACCATCATTGATAGTCTTCTTAATTTCCGCTCAGCTGCGTGTGTGGTTTAGCCTGTGTGTGTTTGTGTGTGTTCAAATGCTCTTTACTGGCTCCACCAGGCCTAACCCTAACCCTAACCCTAACCCTGCCCTGAGAAACCAAACATTCTTTCACTTATTGTTTCCGCCGAGGAGAGGAGGAGGACATGAGGAGGAGCTGGGGCGAGTCATGTGGAGGACATCTCTCCTTCCCTCTCATCTCATCTCCTCTCCTCTATCCTCTTTCTTTCTCCAATCACTTCTGGAGAGGAGGAGAGGAGGAGAGGAGGAGAGGAGGAGAGGAGGAGAGGAGGAGAGGAGGAGAGGAGGAGAGGAGGAGAGAAGGAGAGGAGGAGAGGAGGAGAGGAGGAGAGGAGGAGAGGAGGAGAGGAGATCCTACTCTGTAACATAACATGAGGCTAAAGAAGTTTCTGATCTTAACAGGCATAACAGAAAGAAAACTATATAAAATGTATCAAAGCCAGTTTAATATGCTTTTAAAAATAACTAGTGACTGTTTCGGATTTGTGAGTATTTTCCTCCAGTCCTACATTGACCCCAGAGATGTTCCCCTCACTATCTGAAGAGCGGTGGGGTTTTACAATGTTCAGTTCCTCTGTGAGGGTTGCAGCCAGTACCCATTACACAGTTATAGGGATGGATGGAGAACATATAAAATAACGTGTGTTGACCATATGCAGACATCAGAGGAGAGGAGAGGAGAGGAGGGGAGGGGAGGGGAGGGGAGGGGAGGGGAGGGGAGGGGAGGGGAGGGGAGGGGAGGGGAGGGGAGGGGAGGGGAGAGGAGAGGAGAGGAGAGGAGAGGAGAGGAGAGGAGAGGAGAGGAGAGGAGAGGAGAGGAGAGGAGAGGAGAGGAGAGGAGAGGAGAGGAGAGGAGAGGAGAGGAGAGGAGAGGAGAGGAGAGGAGAGGAGAGGAGGGAGGAGAAGGGAGGAGTTTAACTCACCCACGTCTAGGATGTCCAAGGTGATGACATCGGAGGTGGCCAATCCCAGCTGATTTGCTGCCTGGACCCAGATGTCGTAGGGGGTAAACAAGGCGAGGTCTCCTGGGATGTAACAGGAGTTCAGCTGCCCTCTGGTGTCCTCGCACTGTTTCTCCCTGCCGTACCACCTACACACACACACACACCACTCAGAATGATACTTTGATGTAGTGTGACAGTGTATAAACGCAGACATCCCGCAGCACATCTGCAGGTACAGGTGAAAACCTTCTGACAGAAGCAGCATTAGGGACATTTGTTTCAGGTGATCACCTGGAAGGAGGGCCACAGGCCTGGATGGGGCTCTCACCTCAGTTTGTACTTGAGGGTGTACGTGGTCCTGATGTAGTTCTCGCCCTGGCCACCGGGGGCCCACTTGCAGCTCAGGTCCTTGGTGTTTCTGGACCAGCAGGTCAGGTTGACTGGTTTCTCTGGAGGCACTGGGTAGAGACACACAGGAGAGACCAGGCTGGGGAGAGACACACAGGAGAGACCAGGCTGGGGAGAGACCCCCACACACACAAAAAGGTCAGAGGTCAGTCCACTCACGGCCCACGTAGAGGCAGCTCCCAGCCAGCAGCCGTCCGTCCGGCCCGTGGCAGAGCAGGTTGTCCCCCGAGGGCTGTCTGGACCCGGGGAGGGCATCCAGGCTGAGCCCCAGGGTGGAGGGCCCCAGCACGGCCCTGCTGCTGCCCGGCAGGCGACGCCCGTTCAGGCTCCAGTACAAGGAGGTGGCCGGAAGACCCAACTCTGGAGGAACAGTGCAGGTCGCGTTCAGGCTGGAGCCCACGAGCAGGGCTGCGTCTTGGGGAGAGATCACAGCCACCTCTGGGAGGAGGACCAGAGGACACACACAGACCAGGACACACACACAAAACAGGTGCACACACATTTCTCTTTCAGTACAGGACATCATCTCCAAAATAACGGACAACCGTTTTGTTAACGGACGAACAGCATGCACACCTTCCGGTATCACCTTCATTCCACCGTCTAACGTTTATTTATGTTGACTAAACGGGGCCCCGCCCCTTCACCCCAGCGCCTTTCTGTTAAAGATCCGGAACGGGACACGGTGAACTCGCTTGTCTGCACCAATGTCTCTACTGTTCTACCGATTACCGGAGACTGGACTACTTACGTGTCGACGAAGAGTTCACCGCCCGGCCGGTCAGAAGGAGAAACAGACAGATGATCATGTTTCAGATGGCTGAACCTATACTTTCTGGTGTTTCCTTTTCGTCCTTATCCAGACTACGCTCGCTCTCCTAGCAGTAAGAGTGATAAAAGTCGGGACGGGACCGGCAGCTGACCAACCGTCCGACCAGACAATGCAACTGCACCCTATCGGCGTTCTACCGGGGCGATGGTGCTGGTGGTCTGACTGTCAGAGTTTGAGTGGAGGGACTGCAGGTTTGCCTTCCCTGTGGCGGGTAAGGTTTGTCTGGTGAACGCCTCCAACAGCAGACTACTCACAGCCCCTCCCAACTCTGCCCACAGGGTCACTATAGTGTACTATATACAGATGCGTGTATCAACCTCGGCGTTCCCTCAAAACAAAAAATCCAAATTTAGTTACACCTTCATGCATAACTGAATGAGCTTCATGCTTTTTGCAACTTTTTAAAGCTTTTATACACAAGTAGTCTCCTAGTGTCTAGAACTCCCTCAGATATGGTCCAAACCCCAGATTTAGCCCAGGTAGACGGTTGAGCGGAGCAGGCCAGCATCTCCGGCGTTACAGCCCTCCGCTCCCCGCGAGCATCTCCGTCGTTACAGCCCTCCGCTCCCCGCGAGCAGCTCCGCAGGGTCACAGCTTGCTTTCTCTCGACTTCTGATAACTGTTCGTCTCTTTAACATACATAATAAATTATAGTAGTAATAGTGTAGTGTAGTAATTACTAGTTTTAGGAAGCTTTAACCTCGTTCATCTACATCCAATTTTCCATTTGGAAAGTTAGAATGCATGACAAAATATATCGGCACACTGACCAACTTAACAAGGCAGATATAAAAACTATATAAAAAGTAACTAAAATGTAGGAATCAAATCGCCTACTCAGATTTTATACCAACGCGTGATGTTACATCAAGGCTCACTTCCGCCATCTTGTGGTCAAAATATATTCTTGAAGATCAACGGTGGACGCTTCTGCAAGCGCGCGTGTTTGTAGCCTACCTGCTACGTTTATTCACTGATAAATAAGCGTTTATTCATAAATTAATACGGTGTATTGAGGACTTCACTGGCGACTTCGTTGTGTTAATATTCCTTACGTGTACAATGTAGGAAAGTGCCTCCCTACTTGCCTTATGGGTTACATTGTACCAATAAAGTAGGCTAACTTTATAACTAGGGATACTTTGTGATTGTGCGATGCGTCCCGACAGAGACTAAGTTTTTGACAGGGCGACAGAATCCAGGAGTATCGAGTACTCGGTAGAGCCTCGGGCATGTCTGGGGCTCTCACGGAGGGAAACATGAATTTGTTGACGTCGAATCATAAGTAGGTCATATGATTTCGTATGACCACCCTCTGTGCACGTGATTTTACAGTGCATGATGGGACATGTAGTGCAGGTAAAGTGTGGCGACTGTCAAATTCATTTTAGGCTTTTTGTTGTTGTTTGAGAAACACTCAGTATTGTGCATATAATATGCATTGCCTTATGACGTTTTATAATTATGCTAAATATTTTTTGAATTCCGTGTATTTGTTTAGTCTGCAGAGTGGGAAACACAAGGGTGTAACCGGACCTACGCGTTTAGCGTTGACGTTTTATTTGTACTACAGCATCCGCGTTTCGCTAGCAGCTAATCCCAAGGCATAAACAGTCAACAAAGGTGGACCACATACTGTTGTTCGCGGACAGAAAACCCAGATTTCCTGCCTCGGGGGCACTTGTCTACAGCCGTATGGAATCACCGGAATCTCTTTCGGGCCGTCTACTCGCTAGAACCGGCTTAAGTGCTAGCAGCTAGCAGGCTAGCTTAACTACCGACCACTAGTACTACCTGGACGCTGACCTGAATGGAGCTGTCAAATCCGCAGACGACATACAGTATAAACTTGTAACTAATCGGGTCTGCTTATAGACGGTGCCAATCATCCATGTTGTTCTTTCAGGAATTACTGAAAGAAACTAGATGGGGTACAATTTCCTTGTTTCAATGGCTGCTAGTGCTATGTGTTTAGCAAAATTTAAATAGCTACGCACCGAAAGATAGCTAGGTTGAGCAAGGTGTTGAGCAAAGAGCCAGGTTAGCTTTGCCAGATGTATTAATTGTCTCATAACAATGACGATATTTGAGCAACTTTCGAATTATTGTGAGAACAGTTTATGGCTAGCAGGCTGTTTAGCGTTCTGTATATAGGCTGTTCATGCGCTATTTATCCGCCAGCTGTCAACACTTTCACAGATGCAGTTGTCGCCAGTTGTGTAAACGGCAGTGTGTTTATCTAACCTTAACTGCACCTGCGTATGCCGACGTGTCACAGCTAACTTGTTGCTCCAAGGCTCAGGTGTTTTGACGGTGAACGGTGTAGTACTCAGGGGAGCGAACTTCACACGACCAGCGGAAGTGTCAGTTGTGTTTGTGACATTGTTGCGACTGTCCGAGATAAACAAAGTAGATTGTATTATTGTACCATTCGGCAGATCATCGATTTTATTTCACACAATCCAACATTTCTTGAAACAGCCTTGCAGTTTGACTTTAAACATCTGTCAGTTGTCTCCCATCACCTCCACTTCATGACGATTTGACCTGTATGGTTTAAGACTGGAGAATGGCAGAATAAGGAAGTCTCCATGGGTGGAAGTAAACTTAAAAGTAACTTGGCCTCTGTTCTTATACACTGACTGCTTTATGTTACAGTGTGTGAGGGCTGAGGATCTGTGGGCCGTGTAGGCTGACGAGCACCAGCTTCCTGTCTGAGGGCCAGTACTTCCTGTCTCAGGGGCAGTACTTCCTGTCGGTGGTGTCTCAGTGACCAGTTGATGAGAGAGTGCAGGTGTGTGTCAGTGACCAGGTGATGTCTGGGTTATAACCAGGGAGACAGCAGGGGTTGTTGCCAGGGTGACGGCTGTGTGGTTGCCGGGGAGACGGCTGTGTGGTTTCCAAGGAGAGCGCTGGGCGGTAGGTAGCGAGCGATGTGGGTGCGGTTACCTGTTCACCTGGCCAGCATGCAGGTTGTCGTCATGCCGACCATATTGCTGCTGGGAACACTGTGCAGCCTGGGCGACAGTATGACCCGGGGCGAGAGACACCGACTCAGGTGAGGCTGGGCCCTTCTCACTTAGGGGGAGGGTAAAGAGAGAGAGCGAGAGAGAGACAGAGAATCCTAACTTCCTCCTTCCTGTTTCCAGGGACCAAGTGGTCGAGATGTTTGATCACGCTTATCATAATTATATGGTGAGTCTAGCAATGTGTGTTTGGGTTTGAATAGCACAGGCCTGCTGAAAGATTACCATGGCTCACACTGCTGTGTGTGTGTGTGTGTGTGTGTGTGTGTGACGTGTGTGTGGCCCCCAGGATCATGCGTACCCAGCAGATGAGCTGATGCCCCTGACCTGCAGAGGGAGGGTGAGGGGGCAGGAGCCCAGCAGGGGGGACGTGGACGACGCCCTGGGGAAGTGAGTTAGACTGGAGAGGGGGAGGGGGGGGAGGGGGACGGGGAGGGAGGAGAGAGGCCTGACCTGGTCTGACCTGGTTAGGGTTACTGACCTGGTCTGCTGTGTGTGTTTCAGGTTCTCTCTTACCCTCATAGACACTCTGGACACACTGGTGGTGAGTACTGCTGTCTGAGTGTGTGGCTGAACATGGATGGAACATGAACCTATCCATGTGTGTGTGTGTGTGTGTGTGTGTGTGTCCAGCTGCTGAACAAGACAGTGGAGTTTGAGGCGGCGGTGAGGAGGGTGTTGGCGGACGTGCGTCTGGACAACGACATTGTAGTGTCTGTCTTCGAGACCAACATCCGAGTGTTGGGGTGAGGAGAGAGCAGGGTGGGGAGTGGTGAGGTGTGTGTGTGTGTGAGGTGAGGGGAGGTGTGAGGTGAGGTGAGGTGTGATGTGTGTGTGAGGTGTGAGGTGAGGTGTGATGTGTGTGTGTGAGGTGAGGGGAGGGGAGGTGTGATGTGAGGTGTGAGATGAGGTGAGGTGTGATGTGAGGTGTGAGATGAGGTGAGGTGTGTAAGGTGAGGTGTGAGGTGAGGTGAGGTGTGATGTGTGTGTGAGGTGAGGTGAGGTGAGGTGTGATGTGTGTGTGTATGGTGAGGTGAGGTGAGGTGAGGTGACGTGTGTGTCCCTCCAGGGGGCTGCTGGGGGGACACTCCATGGCGGTGATGCTGAAGGAGGGGGGACGTCACATGGTCTGGTACCAGGACGAGCTGCTGCACATGGCCAAGGACCTGGGGCTCCGCCTCCTGCCTGCCTTCAACACCAGCAGCGGTCTGCCCTACCCCCGGGTGAGACTCACACACACACACACCTCACCACACACACCTACAAAGAGTGAGAGGCGAGGAGCAGCTTTCCTGGTGTGTGACCTGTGACCTGTGACCCCAGGTTAACCTGAGGCGGGGCGTGCTGGGTCCTGACACCAGGACAGGCACTGAGACAGACACCTGCACAGCCTGTGCAGGAACCCTCATCCTGGAGTTTGCTGCTCTCAGCCGCTTCACACAAGATCCCGTGTTCGAGGTACTCCTTCTCCCCCTGCTCCTCCCCCTGCTCCTCCCCCTGCTCCTCCCCCTGCTCCTCCTCAACATCATCAGATGATTGACATGTTAGTGAGGGCTTGACAGGTGCATGAGGGCTGATTGACAGGTGTTTGAGGGCTGATTGACAGGTGTGTGTCTTGCAGATACACGCCAGGAGAGCCATGGACTTCCTGTGGGAGAAGAGACAGAGGAACAGCAACCTGGTGGGAACCACCATCAACATCCACTCTGGAGAGTGGGTGAGGAGGGGTGAGGAGGGGGAGACACAGGTGGGGGGAGGGGTGATGAGGGAGAGAGTGGGTGAGGAGGGGTGAGGAGGGAGAGAGTGGGTGAGGAGGGGTGAGGAGGGAGAGAGTGGGTGAGGAGGGGTGAGGAGGGGTGAGGAGGTAGAGAGTGGGTGAGGAGGGGTGAGGAGGGAGAGAGTGGGTGAGGAGGGGTGAGGAGGAGTGAGGAGGTAGACAGTGGGTGAGGAGGGGTGAGGAGGTAGAGAGTGGGTGAGGAGGGGTGAGGAGGGAGAGACACGGGTGGGGGGGAGAGGGGAGGGGAGACTGAGTCCCTGGTACACTGAAGCGTTGCTGATGTTGTTGTTGATGTTGTTGTTGATGTTGTTGTTGACAGACAGTGGGGTGGGGGCAGGGATAGACTCCTACTATGAGTACCTGCTCAAGGCCTACATCCTGTTAGGAGACGACCTCTACCTGCAGCGCTTCAACATCGTGAGTCTACACACACACACACACACACACACTCACACACACACACACACACACACACACACAGTAAACTTGTGCGTGTGTACAATGACCCCGTTTGTGTGTGTGTGTACGATGACCCTGTGTGTGTGTGTGTGTACGATGACCCTGTGTGTGTGTGTGTGTGTGTACGATGACCCTGTGTGTGTGTGTGTGTACGATGACCCTGTGTGTGTGTGTGTACGATGACCCTGTGTGTGTGTGTGTGTGTGTGTGTGTGTGTACGAAGACCCTGTGTGTGTGTGTGTGTACGAAGACCCTGTGTGTGTGTGTGTGTGTGTGTACGAAGACCCTGTGTGTGTGTGTGTGTGTGTACAATGACCCTGTGTGTGTGTGTGTACGATGACCCTGTGTGTGTGTGTGTGTACGATGACCCTGTGTGTGTGTGTGTACGATGACCCTGTGTGTGTGTGTGTACGATGACCCTGTGTGTGTGTGTGTGTACGATGACCCTGTGTGTGTGTGTGTACGATGACCCTGTGTGTGTGTGTGTGTGTCTCCAGCACTATGCGTCCATCATGAAGTACATCAGCCAGCCTCCTCTGCTGTTGGATGTGCACATCCACAAGCCCCTCCTGCCAGCTCGCACCTGGATGGACTCCCTGCTGGCCTTCTTCCCCGGCCTGCAGGTGACCTGGCGCCTAGCAACACAGCAGCACGAGCAGTCGAAGGGGACATTGTAGTATTGCAGAAGACAAGAAGATGCTTCCTAACCCAACTGTATGTGTGTGTGTGTGTCCAGGTGTTGAAGGGAGATATCCGTCCTGCCATTGAAACACACGAGATGCTGTATCAGGTGACCAAGAAACACAACTTCCTCCCTGAGGTGAGCCAACTTCCTGTTCTGCTCTCCCCCTCCTGTCTGTCCATTGACACACCACATCTGTTTCAGACCAACACCAAGGTCTGCTTTGTCCTCTTGCCCTCTGCATTAACACTCTCTCTCTGTCTCTGTCTCTCTCTCTCTCTCTCTCTCTCTCTCTCTCTCTCTCTCTCTCTCTCTCTCTCTCTCTCTCTCTCTTTGTCTCTCTCTCTCTCTCTCTCTCTCTCTCTTCTCTGTGTCTGTACTCTACATCTTCCTCTCCCCCCAGGCCTTCACCACAGACTTCAGGGTCCACTGGGCACAGCACCCTCTCAGACCAGAGTTTGCAGAGAGCACCTACTTCCTGTACAAGGTACACTTCCTGGTTCATGCAGCACTACTTGCTGGTTCATACAGCACTACTTCCTGGTTCTGCTGAGACAAAGATGGCCAAAATCATCTCAGTGATCTTATCTTGCCCACCCCCAGGCCACTAAGGACCCCTACTATTTGGAGGCGGGCCGCTCGGTGCTGGACAACCTGAACCGCTACGCCCGGGTCCCCTGTGGCTTTGCTGCCATGAAGGATGTCCGCACAGGCAGCCACGAGGACCGGTGAGACACACACACACACACACACCACTCTTACAGAGACTCATATTCTTTAAACTACTAGAATAATCACACTTTCTCTTTTCTCTGATTCTGCTTCCCCCCCCTCCTCTCCCCCCTCTCCCCCCCCTCTCCTCCCCTCTCCCCTCCCCCTCTCTCCCCCCCCTTCACCCCCCCCTCCCCCCTCCCCCCTCCTTTCCTCTCCCCTCCCCCCTCCCCTCCCCTCCTCTCCTCTCCTCTCCCCTCCCCCCCTCCTCTCCTCTCCTCTCCCCTCCCCCCTCCTCTCTTCTCCCCTCCCCTCCCCCCGTCCCCTCCCCACCTCCCCTCCTCCTCCCCTCAGGATGGACTCGTTCTTCCTAGCCGAGATGTTTAAGTATCTCTTCCTGCTGTTTGCTGATGAGGAGGATCTGCCCTTTGATGTGGAGGACTACATCTTCACCACTGAGGCCCACCTGCTGCCTCTCTCCCTGTCTACTGCCCTCCCTGCTGCCCCCCCCAACACCACCGTAAGTACCCCCTGCTGCCCCTCTCCCTGTCTACTGCCCTCCCTGCTGCCCCACCCAGGGGAGTAGAGGCAGTATTATTAGAGGCAGGGGAGTAGAGGCAGTATTAGAGGCAGGAACCCTTCCCTGATGGTCTTCAATCCTGTGTTGTTAGTCAGAGGAGGAGCTGGACGACTCCAACTTTGATTGGACGTGCCCAAACACGCGCCTCCTCTTCCCTGACCCCGCCTATCCCCGGAACCTCCGAGACCCAATCAGGAGCGCTGTGGACAAGAGCTGTCCCCGCCCCTCCTTCCTCAGGTGAGTGGGGGGGGGGGTGTGGAGGTGGGGGGTGAGGGAGGGGTGTACCTGTGTCCCGGGGCTGAACCTGTCCCCCTCAGGGAGCCGGGTCTGGGCAGAGCGCCCCTCAGAGCGCAGGACTTCATGGCCAACAACCCTGAACACCTGGAGCTGCTGGCCCGCATGGGAGTCAGCCTCATCCACCTGAAGGACGGCCGAGTGCAACTGGTGCAGCACGCCGCGCAGGTACACACACACACCACACAGGCACACACACACCACACAGGCACACACACCACACAGGCACACACACACCACACAGGCACACACACACTCTCTCCCCCCCCGCCCCCAGGCGGTGAGTGCGGTGGCGTCTGAGGACGGCGTGAGGTTCATGCAGGAGATGATGGAGCTGTCCAGCCAACAGCAGAGGGACCAGCTGCCCCCCCGCGCCGTGCAGATTATCTCACACCCCTTCTACGGCAGAGTGGTACTGACCGCAGGGCCCGCTCAGTTTGGGACGGACCTGTCCAAGAGCAGCACGGGGGTGAGCAGGGCTGCAGGCCTTCACGCACTCACCTGGATACAGACATGCTGCTGCTGACCTGTGAGATGGATAACCTCCTCTCCTCTCTCCCCCACCTCTCCCTCTCCTCTTCCTCTCCCTCTCCTCTCCCTCTCCTCTCCCCCACCTCTCCCTCTCCTCTCCCTCTCCCTCCCCTCTCCCCCACCTGTCCCTTTCCTCTCCCTCTCCTCTCCCTCTCCCCCCTCCCAGGTGCGTGGTTTCGTGGTGGTAGCAGAGCCTTACTCTGGCTGTGGGGAGCTGGCCAATGCGGCGCTGGTGCAGGGCCGTGTTGCCCTGCTGCAGAGAGGACAGTGCATGTTTGCTGAGAAGGCCAGACACATTCAGAGAGCTGGGGCACTGGGGGGCATCGTGATAGGTGAGGACACACACACACACACTGAGGAAAGACCCTCAACTGGGGAGTCAGGTGGCTGAGGGGTTAGGGAATCGGGCTACTAATCAGAAGGTTGTCGGTTCGATTCCTGGCTTTGCCAAATGATGTTGTGTCCTTGGGCAAGGCACTTCACCCTACTTGCCTCGGAGGGAATGTCCCTGTACTTGCTCTGGATAAGAGCGTCTGCTAAATTACTAAATGTAGATGTAACTGTAACTGCCCCCCCTGCCCCCCCAGATGACAACGAGGGCAGCAGCAGCGACACGGCCCCCCTTTTCCAGATGGCAGGAGACGGGCGCAGCACAGATGATGTCACCCTGCCCCTCCTCTTCCTGTTTCACAAGGAGGGCAACATCCTGTTAGACGCCCTGAAGGAGTACAGGGAGGTGGAGGTGTTGCTAAGCGACAAGGCCAGAGACAGAGGTGGGATGTACTGCTACTGTACTAGGATTATACTACCACCATACTACCACCATACTACCACCATACTACCACTATATTGCGATTATACTACCACTATACTACCACTATACTGCCACTATACTACGACTTTACTACCACTTTACTACCACTATACTACCACTATACTACCACTATACTGCCACTATACTACCACTATACTGCCACCATACTACCACTATACTGCGATTATACTGCCACTATACTGCCACTATACTGCCACTATACTACCACTATACTACCACTATACTACCACTATACTGCCACGATACTACCACTATACTGCCACCATACTACCACTATACTGCCACTATACTACCACTATACTGCCACTATACTACCACTATACTGCGATTATACTACCACTATACTGCCACTATACTACGACTTTACTACCACTTTACTACCACTATACTACCACTATACTACCACTATACTACCACTATACTGCCACCATACTACCACTATACTGCCACTATACTGCCACTATACTACCACTATACTACCACGATACTACCACTATACTGCCACGATACTACCACTATACTGCCACCATACTACCACTATACTGCCACTATACTACCACTATACTGCCACTATACTACCACTATACTGCGATTATACTACCACTATACTGCCACTATACTACCACTATACTACCACCATACTACCACTATACTACCACCATACTACCACTATACTGCCACCATACTACCACTATACTGCCACTATACTACCACTATACTGCGATTATACTACCACTATACTACCACTATACTGCCACCATACTACCACTATACTGCCACCATACTACCACTATACTGCCACCATACTACCACTATACTGCGATTATACTACCACTATACTGTGTGGCCAGGCTGGGCTACACCCCTCACTTCATTTCACACTTTCAGACCTTCCTTCTTTTTCATCTCCTCCTCCTGTGTAGTGATCTATAACGTGCCTCTCTCTCCCTCACCCTCTCCCTCACCCTCTCTCTCCCTCACCCCCTCTCTCCCTCACCCCTTCTCTCTTCTCTGCCTGTTTCTCCTTCCTTCTCTCATCCCTCTCTCCTCATTGGATGATCAGCAGCCATATTTAAAGGTGAACCGATACCTGGCACCCTGCTGGAGAACAGTAAGTGTTGCTCTCTCTATCTCCCTCTCTCTCTGTCTCTATCTCCCTCTCTCTCTGTCTCTATCTCCCTCTCTCTCTGTCTCTATCTCCCTCTCTCTCTGTCTCTATCTCCCTCTCTCTGTCTCTATCTCTCCTCTCTCTCTCTATCTCCTTCTCTCTCTCTCTCTATCTCCCTCTCTCTCTGTCTCTATCTCTCTCTATCTCCCTCTCTCTATCTCCTTCTCTCTCTGTCTCCTTCTCTCTCTCTCTGTATCTGCTTCTCTCTGTCTCTATCTCTCCTCTCTCTCTCTGTCTCCTTCTCTCTGTCTCTATCTTTCCTCTCTCTTTCTCTCTCTTTCTCTCTCTCCCTCTCTCTATCTCTCCTCTATCTCCCTCTCTCTCCCAGTCTCTCTCTTCCTCTCTTTCCCAGTCTCTCTCAAGCTCATCTCCCTCTCTCTTAGCTTATCTTTTTTCCTCCTCTCCTCTCTCTTTCCATTATCTCTAATGGTGTGTGTGTGTGTGTGCGCGTGCGTGGGAAAGTTAAAAATACGTTTTGACAATATAGGAGGCAGTATTGTGTTTATTGAAGAGTCTGGAGATTGACAGATCTCTCCCCCTCCTCTCCACCCTTCCCCTCCCCTCCTCCTCTCCACCCTTCCTCTCCACCCCTCCACCCCTCCTCTCCACCCCTGCCCTCCTCCCCTCCTCTCCTCCTCTCCACCCTTCTCCACCCCTGCCCTCCTCCCCTCCCCTCCTCTCCTCCTCTCCACCCCTCCCCTCCTCCCCTCCTCTCCACCCTTCCTCTCCACCCCTCCCCTCCTCCTCTCCACCCCTCCTCTCCACCCCTGCCCTCCTCCCCTCCTCCCCTCCTCTCCTCCTCTCCACCCCTCCTCTCCTTCCCTCCAGGTGTGGAACAGCAAGAGGAGCAGGATTGTTCTCCAGAGGAAAGCTCCGCCTCTGTCCCCGCCCCCTCATCACTTGTGGACCAGTCACACATCAGCACAGTGGAGGTGGACCAATCAGCTCTGGAGGAGACGGCGGAGGCGGGACCAGAGGCCGTACCTGGCGCTGAGAGAGACTCTGAGCAGGGGGAGGAGCCAGAGGTGGACTTGGACTCAAACAGCCAATCAGTGGACGCGCTGTTAGCTGATTGGCGGGAGGACCTGGAAGCGTTTAAGCAGATGGAGAAGGACGAGCTCTGACGACCCCACCCCACCCCCGACCCCCTCCACCCCCCCACCCCCGACCCCCTCCACCCCCCCAACCCCAGGGTGGCTCTGGTCTAGCCACCACCTCCACCCCCGACCCCCTCCACCCCCCCCCCCCCTTTCAACCCTGTAGGACAGTCTTAGAGAAGGAGGGAGGAAGCTTAAGTGGAGGACATGACACTCTCTCTCTCCCTCTCATCTCTCTCTCTGTCTTCCTGGTCTAGAAAGTCTATCTAGGAGGGAACTGAGTCAGTTTAATTTCTGTACTGAGTGGTCAGTTGTGGTTGATTGATTCATTGGTTGATTGGTTGGTTTATTTAACTGTGATAATGATTATGTTTACTTTATCTTTAGTGGGCCTTATTGAGGGGTCAGTCTAATGAAGCCGTACTGTGACTTGCTAACTGGCCTAGCACTGGCGCGTCCTGCAAGAAGTACGTGTATATGACTGTAAATATGTATTTGTCAGTTATTTTGGAGGTGGTTTGATATACACCGCTGCTTTGATCAGGTGTGGGTCAGTATAATTGATCACAATCTCTTTTAACGAACATGGACCGGACGGACTTTTTACTGCCCTCTCCGTGTCGTCATGGGGACGGTGGAGGGTGCAGTACTAGTGGCGGCCATCGGAGGGCGCCTTTCCTCCATAAAGCAGAAACATACAGGAACCGCTAAACCGACTGGAAAACTAAGCAAAAACAAGCCAATAAGTTAACCCAGTTACGTTTAATAAAATTGATAAACAGTTGTTAAAGTGCCTGATTCTTCTGTATAATTTAACCTAAATGTATTTTTCTTTAGCTGTAGGGCGTATGTTTTTTGTGTGTTTGAATTTATTTTTTTATATTTCTTAGCCTACTTGAAACGCCTGACACGATTTCTGGTCAAGGGTTAGGGAAGTTCCCAGGTGTCTTGCCAATGCACTTGAAAACACACAACAGGAACCCGACATAACACTTCAAAAGAGCAAACGGCACAATGTAGCTTGTCATTACTCATGTGTGATCACGTCGTTTAGACTACACTAACAGTCACGGACCATGCTTTCGTGTCAAAGGTTTTCAGCGAACAGATACACAAAACGGCAACTCGGGTGTCTTTCTGGCAACAAACTGAAATATTCGCAGTTCAGCGAGTCCTCTGCAAGATGGCTGCGTGGAGGGACACGGGCATCCTGGTAATATGACGCATGCCAGAGTTTACGTTCAGTTTGGTGGAAATACGCTTCCCAGGCGCACGCACTCCATAGCGCAAGCTCCCGCCCCAGAGTCCGCGTGAACCTCAGCAAATATCAACTGGACCGAGCGGAACCGGTTCATCAAAGTAAGTAAAAGGAAAAATATGCTCGCCTTGAGTTGGAAAACGATACCAGGTTCTGGTTTAGGTATGCACTTGCACGTTTGATGTGTATGTTAGTTTCGTAGCAAACGGGGATATCTTTTGTTGTTGTTTCCTGACTCGGTGTGTGATTGCCCGGCGCTGTTCTTCCTGTACGGCTGCCGTAGTGACAAGGATGTGCTCGGTTGCAGCGTGTTCAAGACCAGCAGAACGCAGAACCGATCTGTACTTTTGTCATTTCGGTTTAGTTGGGTTTCTGTCTATAGCTTATGACTCATTTGCGATAGGTTGACTCTGCTTTATTTATCACCAAGGTTGGCCCTTTGCCCCGCTGCTCCTTCCCTCGCTTCCTCCCTCCCTCTCTCCCCCGCCCTCACACTCTCCCCCCCCCCCCCCCCCCCCCCCTCCCTTCTTTGCAAGGCCCCTACTTGCTGGACTTATAACTGCACAAACAGAAGACACCTGGACTGGCGTGCGCACATGCACACACAGACACACACACAGACCCGTGTGTTTGTGTGTGTGTGAGGAGAGAGCGTGTGCGCACACACACGTTTACTTCTGTTATCTGTTTCTCCACTGCAGAGAAACAATGCACCCAGTGTCTGCGTGCGATGCAGCTGGACACAGCTGTGTTCAGCCGAGCAGCACTCCTTATCCCCCGCCACCGACCCCACGAATACCCCACGCCCCGCTGGCTGTCAGCCTGGCAGTCTCTCCTAACACACACGCACACACACAGAAATAGCGTCTAGTGTGTGAGATCTTACAGCACTTTCACTGACGGGACTGTGTTGGTCGTGATGATGATGATTGCTCTGGTCGGCGGAGTTTCCTTCCGGTGATTTGAGCGCCGCTGGCAGGCCAGAACTAGCCTACTGTAGCTAACCCGGAGCCACTGATACGGGAATGTTTTGGGCTAGGTCATTTTTGTTTACGTCATGTTTT
>NC_140386.1:10947500-11027500 GCF_054491055.1 Hypomesus nipponensis | reverse complement strand
GGTTGCATTGTTTGAGTCTGAAGCTTTCATAACCTTTCATAACCTTTTATAACACACTAGTTTCATATTCAATAACCCAGTAGAGCTGAGAGGATTGGGTTCAGTTTGAAGTCTTTATTGTAAAACAATATTACACTGTGACAGTATTACACTGTGACAGTATTACACTGTGACAGTATTACACTTTTGTAGTAGTAAAAACAAATCACAAGGTACAAGTAAGTGTCTAGACAGAATCAGCAGAACCGAAGTGTCTAGACAGAATCAGCAGAACCGAGGTGTCTAGACAGAACCAGCAGAACCGAGGTGTCTAGACAGAATCAGTAGAACCGAAGTGTCTAGACAGAACCAGCAGAACCGAGGTGTCTAGCTTCGAGAGCACAGGAAGGGGAACTGGAACCAGCACGGTGCATCGTTCCAGCGGAGCTGATCTAAACATGTGGAGTAACAAACACCATTACCACGGTAACCGTGATGATCACATGATCTATGTACACGATAACCACGGTGATCTACATGGTAACCATGGCGACGGGCTGGTGACCTGCATGGTAACCATGGTAACATACCTGACCAATTCATCTCCAGGCAGTGTTCCCTGCCGTTGGTGTTGTCCTGGCCAGGTTGCCTGGGGTAGTTGTCAGGGTTACCGCTGCTCCATAGACGGTAGTTGAACCTTGAGCCATCACTCCACAGCCAGATACCCTCCTGGGGAGGGAGGGGGAGGGAGGAGTCTTGTTGTGGTTAAAAGGAAGCCACTCCCAACAGTCAGTGAAGCCCCATAAACAACAGAGCTGTTATAGGTCTGTTACAGTAGATAGACTCCTCTCTCTCTTTACCTGGATGGCATCGTTGGCTCCCAGCCAGGTACGCTGGTTGCTATGGGCGTGGTCCCTGATGAGTTGTTGCAGGAAGTGGTATTGGGCCAGGCTGTGTACGGACGCCATGTTGCCCCCCAGGGTCACGCAGTGACGCTGCCAACACGAGTTAGGGTTAGAATCACGGGTTAGGGTCACGGGTTAGGGTTAGGGTTAGAATCACGGGTTAGAATCACGGGTTAGGGTCACGGTTTAGGGTTAGGGTTAGAATCACGGGTTAGGGTCACGGTTTAGGGTTAGGGTTAGAATCACGGGTTAGGGTCACGGGTTAGGGTTAGGGTTAGAATCATGGGTTAGGATCACGGGTTAGGATCACAGAGACTGGATTTGCAGGGTTCGGGTTATATAGTATAATACTTAATATATATAGTCTATTTTATATAGTATAATACTATAGTCTATTTTATATAGTATAATACTATAGTCAATTTTGTATAGTTGAATACTTGATATATATGGTCTATTTCATATAGTATAATGCCCAGTATATATTGTGTATTATATGTAGTAAATTACCTCTGCTTGCGCCCATGGGGAAGCAATCTGGACGAAGAGATAGCAGCGGTCACCATATCTCCGCCAGCCAGGTGGGCACTGGTGCCTGGTCTCTGCCTCCCCCACTGTTTCCCCCTTTGTCTCCCCCACTGTCTCCCCCCTTTGTCTCCCCAGCCCCACACCAACCAGAGAATGTCCTCCAGCACCTCTGCCTCGATCATGAGTTTGATCTGTAATAAGAGAATCAGAAAGAGTGGGGGTCTTTGTGCCACATCTCGCTAGCCGTGCCACATCTCGCTAGCCGTGCCACATCTCGCTAGCCGTGCCACATCTCGCTAGCCGTGCCGCGGTGCTGGTCAGCCCCTGCAGCCAGGGCTGTGATGAGATCTTCTGCACACTGCGGACATCTCCAAACATCTGGGTTGTGCATCGCTTGAGTTGCAACTTCCTTTCTTTTTAGGCTTTTAACAATCCATAACTCACCACATAAAACTGTTTGTTTTGTTTTGAATGATCTGAACCCTACGTGCTGATTGTTCTGCATGACTGTGGAACATCTTACCAGAGAAGGTGGGGTCTATGTTCTGCTCAAACAGAACGTCAGATTGGTTCTCCAGAGAAGATAGAACAATCTGGTTTTCCAGAGACGCGTCTGGAAGAGGACCTGTCATTAAAGGTTGGTTAGACCTGTAGTACTGGACAACAGCTAGATCTCTGGTACTGGACAACTTACGTAACTTGTCTAACTACATGCTCTTATTGTTCTTCCCTTTGGGACTGATTTGGTTTCACAATGTATGCTACATGTTTGGCTACCCGCAATGTTTGGGGACATCTCGTTGTTATGATCAGTGACCTGTGAACTTTTGTAAAACTCTCTCTTGGAAGTCGCTTTGGATAAAAGCGTCTGCTAAATGCGTAAATGTAAATGTGGACAACAGTTAGATCTCTAGGACTGGACAGGACTCCGGGCTCTGTAATTCTGTTAGTACTCTGGACTTCTGATACTGGTTTCACTGCTACACATTCAATATGCACTGTTTGCCTGTAGTTTCAGATCAGATTGTCCGCTAATTGAATAAAATGCAAAACGTAATCAGCAGCAATGCAGCTTACCTGCGACGCTTACAGCACAGGCTGCAGAACACAGAAGCAGAGAGGAGATCCACGTCACCATGACGACAGTCTGATGGGAAGGAGCAGATGACTAGCTGGACTATGGATGATTGAGGGCTGGTTGAAGGTTCTGATCTTCTGGCAACACTGAAGTGCTTATGTACTCTCAGGGAACAAGGAAACAGTTTTCAGTGTTTCATCAGCAGTCTTTGAGACTCATATGAACTCAGCACATGGAATAAGGAAACTACAGATCAACACCTAATCTCATGTTAAAAACACTGATAAAACAACAACCATCATTGAAGAAGATAACCTTCCAGGAAAGAAGTGTTGACCTGTGGATTACAGTTTACCTCAGAAGTTGTAACTTTAACTGCCCTCTGGTCTGGAGCCATGTCCTCTCTCCCTCTCTCTGTATTTCTGGCTCTCCATACCTCTCTCTCCTCTCTCTCTCTCTCTCTCCTCTCTCTCCTCTCTCTCCTCTCTCTCTCCTCTCTCTCTCTCTCCTCTCTCTCTCCTCTCTCTCTCTCTCCTCTCTCTCTCCTCTCTCTCTCTCCTCTCTCTCTCCTCTCTCTCCTCTCCTCTCTCTCCTCTCTCTCCTCTCTCTCTCTCTCCTCTCTCTCCTCTCTCCTCTCTCTCTCTCTCTCCTCTCTCTCTCTCCTCTCTCTCTCTCTCTCTCTCTCTCTCTCTCTCTCTCTCTCTCTCTCTCTCTCCTCTCTCTCCTCTCTCTCTCTCTCTCTCTCTCTCTCTCTCTCTCTCTCTCTCTCTCTCTCTCTCTCTCTCTCTCTCTCTCTCTCTCTCTCTCTCTCTCTCTCTCTCTCTCTCTCTCTCTCTCCTCTCTCTCCTCTCTCTCTCTCTCTCCATCATTTTCTCTGTTTCTCTTCCTCAGGTTCCAGTTGATTATTTGATGCTGCTCTTGTGAGATGTGCTCCAGCAGATTGTGGTTCAGTGACTCAGTGGCGTGTTTTGTGTGTGTGTTTATACATGTGTGTGTATACGTGTGTGTCCTAGTTATTGAATTAGTGTGACGGCTGTGTCAGTCTCCTGCTAAACTTCTCCCCCTCACACACACACACACACACACAATGACAGGAAAGGCTGAGCAGCCTACACAAACACTGAAGGGGACAGAGAGAAAATAGCAACACTCCCTGCAACTAGTCACTGTGTGTACTGTGTGCGTGCGTGTACGTGTGTGTGTATGTACGTGTGTGTGGATGTACGTGTGTGTGTATGTACGTGTGTGTGTATGTACGTGTGTGTGTATGCATTTTCTTTGTAGTGGATTTTAGCCTGTTGTCTGATGATTCACTAGACACACACTCACTCACTCACACACACAAACACACACACACACATAATGAACCGCACCCTGACTTCAGTGACCTAAACAGGTAGTTGATCATTTCTGATGTATAGATAAGCTGACCATGTTTTTGATACGGCACACACGTGCAGACACACACACACACACACACGTGCAGACACACACACACACACGTGTAGGCACACACACACACACACGTGCAGACACACACACACACACGTGTAGGCACACACACACACGTGCAGACACACACACACACATACAGACACACAGACACACACTCCTGCTCAGTGAGTCAGTGTGAAAACAGACAGGTCTTTAGTGGTGTCCTCAAATCCAGCAGAGAGAGATGGAGACGGAGAAGAAATGTGTAGGGAATGTAAACATGCCAGAGCAAAGCCAGTGTCTGAACATGCCGACCCCCCCCCACACAGTCGCACACACACAATCACACAAACACAGTTACACGCACACAGTTACACACACAGTTACAGAACAACTTCGTTTGGTTCAGCCAGAGACAGGTAGCAGAAACTCTGACCTCCTCGTGAGTGTGTGTGTGTGTGTACAGGTGCGTATGTATGGGTGTGTGTGTCAGTAAAGATCATGCAGTATCTTGTTATACAAAACAATGTCAACAAAAGACCATCAGCTGATTAATTGCCCTCCCACTCCCTCTCTCCCTCCTCCTCACTGTCTCCCTCTCTCCCTCCTCCTCACTGTCTCCCTCTCTCCCTCCTCCTCACTGTCTCCCTCTCTCCCTCCTCCTCACTGTCTCCCTCTCTCCCTCCTCCTCACTGTCTCCCTCTCTCCCTCCTCCTCACTGTCTCCCTCTCTCCCTCCTCCTCACTGTCTCCCTCCTCCCTCTCTCCTCCTCCCTCTCTCCTCCTCCCTCTCTCCCTCCTCCCTCTCTGGTCTAGATGAGTACAAGGTGAAGGGGGTTGAGGAAGTGAAGTACATGAGCGGAGAGGAGGAACATGTCAACACACGCAACCAAGAGAACCTGGTGAGGAACACACGCCACATATACACACCTGCTCTTCTCACACACACACACACCACACACACACACACACAGCCGCAGGTCCTGTGCAGGTATAGGCTGAATATTGGGACTGTGTGGTATGTGAAAGTGTGGCTCCAAGACGGTTTAACCCTCTCCTAGATCAGATCCACAAAAACACCACTATCATACCAAATAACTAAATAAATAGCCTGTAGATTTAGAACTGATAGATCTATAACCACTAGGTCTATAACTGGTAGATCTATAATTTGTATATCTATGGAGAGGTGGAATCAGAAATGAGAAAAAGTGGATTATTTTCCCAGGGTTAGGAATGACTGTGTGTGTGTGTATCCTCTGTGTGTGTGTGTGTTTCAGGAGAAGAGTGGTCTACAGTACCGGGGCAAACAGCACAAAGAAGTCTCTGGAGCCAACACCAACAAGACTAAGTGAGTGTGCGTGTGTGTGTGTGTGTTTTGTGTATTATAGACTAAGACTCACACTCCATAAAATGATTATTCAAATTCCTCCACAATCACCAAGCAGTTCTCATACTACAGGAGACAGAGAGAGAGAGAGAGAGAGAGAGTGTGTGTGTGTCTTCTGTGTGGGGGGTGTAATGGAAAATTCTCGTGTATTTGCTGCCTCCCTTCTCCCTCTGCCCTCACTTCCTCTCTCCCCCCTCCTTCCCTCCCTCCCCCCTCCGTCCCCTTCCCTCCCCCCCCTCCTTCCCTCCCCCCTCCTTCCCTTCCCTCCCCCCTCCTTCCTTCCCTCCCTCCTTCCCTCCCCCCTCCTTCCTTCCCTCCCCCCTCCTTCCCTCCCTCTCTCCCTCCCTCCCCCCTCTTTCCCTCACTCCTTCCCTCCTTCCCCCTCCTTCCCTCCCCCCTCCTTCCCTTCCCCTCCCTCCCTCCCCCCTCCTTCCCTCCCCTCCCCCCCCCCTCCCCCCTCCTTCCCTCTCCCCCCCCCTCCTTCCATCCCCCCCCTCTTTCCCTCCCTCTCTTTCTCCAGTATTCACACGTCAGAGAGCCAGCAGGAGTTCTTTAAGATGCTGGATGAAAAGATTGAGAAGGTGAGGGGCAGGGGAGGGGGGGCGGGTCTCTGGCTAACAGGAAATACTTAAGCTCTATCTTGATTGGATAATGAAGGGACTCCTCCTATCACTCTAATCTCACTCTATTTTTCCATGTGTGTGTGTGTGCACAGGGGAGAGACTACTGCTCAGAGGAGGAGGAAGAGGATGGGACATAGCAGACCCCAGACTCAGCCTTGAGAGAAAGCCTGCATGTGATTGTGTGTGTGTGAGCGTGTGTGTGTGAGCGTGTGAGCGCAAGCGTGTGAGCGCGTAAAGGAGCGGTCAAGAAGGAGAGAGGGTGAAAGGATGTCCTGTTATGAGAGACTGTCCTGTTATGAGAGACGGCCCTCAGAGAGACAGACTGCTATGGAGACCAGCACAATTCTCCACATCCTCCTCTATCCTATTGGACTACAAACTTCTTCCTCCTCCTCCTCCTCCTCCTCCCCCCATCGCACCCACGGAGTTGACAGCTGGAGGAAGATAAGGAGAGGAGGAAGATGAGGAGAGGAGGAAGAGGAGGGGGCTCTCCCCCCCCCACCATTTCCTGCATTTGGGTCTAACCCCCCTGACTCTGCTGGCTGGAGGAGGAGGGAGGGGGGGAAAGAGACACCCAGATATTTTACTAAGTGAGGGAGATGGGGAGGGGGGGGAGAGAGGTGAGGGAGAGAGGTGAAGGAGAGAGGAGGGGGGGAGAGAGGTGAGGGAGAGAGGTGAGGGGGAGAGAGAGACTAACGGGGTGGGGTGAACTCTTGTCCTCTGAAGAACCTTTTTTATTCTTTAGTTTTTTAAAGTGTTTCAGTTGTGTCACTGCTGCATATGTCCACTGTGTCTCTGCTTAACCACACACACACACACACAGTTAAAAACACGCAGTTATAAACACACACAGGTAAAAAACACACACTTCATTGTACCTCCTTTGTTTTGATTAGCAGTGTTACGTCGATATGTTATACTGCTGTGTGTGTGTGTGTGTGTGTGTGTTGTACTATTGCTCTCCCTTTCAGCTTTTTACTGTTCAGCTTTACAGTATTAAAATATTTTCTCACACACACACACACACACACACATACAGACACAAACACACACATACAGACACACGCACACACACACTGTGATGGAGTCAGAGGGAAACAGGTGGTTGTTATGGAGACGCAGTCTGTCCTGAGGCCTGTTCCATAAAGCCAGTTTACTGAAGCCAGGCTTATGTCAGTTAGTCGGACTCATTTCTAGTTCATTCGGTTCCATAAAGCCAGTTAACTGAAGCCAGGCTTATGTCAGTTAGTCTGACTCATTTCTAGTTCATTCGGTTCTATAAAGCCAGTTTACTGAAGCCAGGCTTATGTCAGTTAGTCGGACTCATTTCTAGTTCATTCGGTTCTATAAAGCCAGTTTACTGAAGCCAGGCTTATGTCAGTTAGTCGGACTCATTTCTAGTTCATTCGGTTCTATAAAGCCAGTTTACTGAAGCCAGGCTTATGTCAGTTAGTCTGACTCATTTCTAGTTCATTCGGTTCTATAAAGCCAGTTTACTGAAGCCAGGCTTATGTCAGTTAGTCTGACTCATTTCTAGTTCATTCGGTTCTATAAAGCCAGTTTACTGAAGCCAGGCTTATGTCAGTTAGTCGGACTCATTTCTAGTTCATTCGGTTCCATAAAGCCAGCTCAACGTAGTTCGTCAAAATTCAAAAACCATGTTAAAAAGTTAGGCTACTGGATAATGTATTGATTAATAGTAGGCTATATATAAAACAATGTCAAAACAGTCAATTTAGTGTGATGTCTTTAGATGGTGTCTGTTTTTTAATCAATAAAGTAAAGGTCTCTAAAAAAGGACCTCGACCTACGTAGCCTATCGTTCTCGTCAATCAGGGCGTGTCGTTTTTTTTTGATGAAGCGGTGGTTGAGGGAGCTGTCATTGTAAAAGGCTTAAAGGGAACGTTGTTTCTGGAAGACGTCACGTGGCCGTGTGCATTGCTTTTGCCGTGGTTGATTGATATGATCAATGTTTTACCTCCCAGGCTGCTTAAGAATAGGGTGCACGCGCAATTAGCTTGACTACTTAAATCTGACTTGAATTAGTAGGACTGTGTGAGCTGAAATCTGCCTTTATGGAACCACTTTAGCCCCGCTTGACTTGTTAAGCTAATTCAAGTCAGGTTTGGGACTGTAAGTCCAGCTTTTTTGAGCGGCCTTTATGGAACAGGCCTCTGCTCATTATGGGATGTTTTCATGTTATTTTCAATAATGTTTGTTTTTCTATTAAAAATAAAACACCTGAGCTGTTCCTCTGCATACAGTGCTGTCATTTTCTGTCTGTGTCTGCACACCTTTCATCTCACTTTCTCCTTTGAGAGATCACTGTCAGGATTGGTTGCAGCAAAGAGGAGGAGACTTCCATTCCACCAGTCACAGAGCTCCTCCCGACGGGAATGGAAAGGGTGCACACACACAGAGTTGGAACTCGTCCCTGCAGGGGCCTGTTGTCAGTGTTGGAACGCGTCCCAGCAGAGTAGCAGGCAGGTTTCTGACCCCTGGTGGGCATCCAGGAGAACTGCAAGTGAGACGCTGTCCACCTAACTAGGACTGTAAGACTTATTACACACACACACTCACTCACACATATATTCTCTCCTCTGCCCTCCCTGTGCTGAGTCTGATAGATAGAATACATTTGCAGTCATCAAGCACTTTAACAGGTGTGTATAAACAGAGAGATTATTTTGTCATTCTGTGTGTGTGTGTGTTGGGAACATGTTAGTGACATGGTGAGTGTGTGTGTGTTTCTGCCCTTTGACATCTGGATTGCTTCACCACCATCTGGCTGAGTACCCTGGGTAGACAGGGAGAGAGAGAGGGAGAGAGAGAGAGAGAGGGAGAGAGAGAGAGAGGGAGAGAGAGAGAGGGAGAGAGAGAAAGAGGGAGAGAGAGAGAGGGAGAGAGAGAGGGAGAGAGAGAGAGAGTGTGAGTGGGTGTGTGTTATAGAGAGAGCAGGGGTTGACTTTATTTTAATTAATTGTCTTTTTTTGTCACCGCCCACCCCAGCCCTCCCTGCAGGACAGAGCAGGTTGGATGGGGCCCAGGGAGAGGTGGCCTTGTGCAGCTGCTCTGAGGTGACACCAAGGGGCGCTACAGGACACCCTGGACTGCTGATCTCTACACATCTCCTACCTGGTCCCTTTCTCTCCCTCGCACTACTGTGGCAGATGAAACTATGACAACATCAGCATGCCTTTAGTTTAACACTGAAAGCTGAAGGTCTAGTATGTCTTTGACTCTTTGACCCTCCTGTAGGTTTAAACTGCAACCTGTTTATTAAGCAGATAGTTGTAGATGTTTATTAAGCAGATCGTTTTAGAACCAAATGGTTAAGTTAAACTGGAAGATGGCTCTTCAAAAACGGGTGTCCTGATTGCACGCTACCCGCTTTCTGGCTCGCCCCACCGGGAGTCTGACCGGACTACGGCACACCGCTGTAGATAGGTTGGGGGAGGAAGTTGCTTTGGGGAACGAGAGGCAAGCCCCTCTCCCTATACCCACCCACCCACCCACCTCTCTCCTCTCCCCCCTCCCCTGGTCTTCCCACTCCTCCCTCCCTCCAACCTCTGCTCTCTCTCTCATTTCAGCCTCGGCGGAGCTCGGACCGTGCCAGCGGTGTGATCTCGGTATGATGCGGGCGTTCGGAGGCGTGGAGGCCCGGCTGTTCTGCGCGCTGATGGTCGCCCTGGTACCCGGTACCGCATCGGACCTGCCGACGCTCGTGCAGGATCCGGTCCGAACCGAGTCGTCTCTTCTGAAGCCAAAAGTCATGATCGCCATTCTGGCTCGCAACTCTGCGCACAGCCTGCCACATTACCTGGGCTGCATCGACAGACTTGACTACCCGAAGGAGCGCATAGCGATCTGGTAAGAGATGCGAGCAACCAACTAACTTTAAGACGCTATCACAACGTAGTTCAGAACACCATGTTCTAACTCCGCGCCAGCGCGTCTGGTTTTGTAGTTAAGCTTTAACACGAGGTAGCCAGCATCGGTAGACTTGTCCTCGCTCGCTTGGCTGTGTGTAGTCAGGAGTCTGGCTATTTTAATGAGAGCCTTGTGTCCGCGCAGATACGCCTCCTGTCCGCGTGGAGGAGACCTGCGGCTGGGTTTATGACGCTCTCACCTCGCGTGCCTGCCTGGCCGTTAATTGCATGCCAGAGGTAGATGAAAGAGGCGCTGCGCGGAAAACACGGTGTTCTCACTGATTCAGCACGGAACAACGGAAACGAGCAGCTTTTAAACGTCCAGGTAGGATGACCCGCTGGGCTGTAAAGTTAGCCGAGACTCGGTAGTCTCACTTGTCAAGCCGGGGGCCTGACGAAAGAGGTGCCCCGCGGCAAGGGTAGACGCTGAGTTGCCCTGACAGCGGGAGAAAAGGCGGCGCCGGTTGGCAGCACCGGGAAGTGACGCGTAAAGTTAAATAGAGAGATGGAGAGAAGGATGAAAATATAAGCGTGCATAATCTTGTGAAGGGGCAGATCAAATGAGGGCAGACGCGCGTGGAGAATGTATGGCTGGTTAGCGGGTTGTTGGAGAGGAAGGCGGGCTGGGTCTTGGCGGTGATCGGACTGATGGTAGTCCCTGATAGAAGAGCATGTTTTGGTGTCACTCTCATACCTTAGTCAAGCCTGGTTCTTCTGGTGGAGTGTCCTATTTGTCAGTGGGATAGGGTCTCTAACACACACACACACACAGACCAGACCCCTCTCCCCCTTCTCCCCCCTACTGACAAATAAGTGTGAGCTTGCATGTTTATGTGAGCTGGTTTAACTAACAAAGGAAAGAGGCAGGGGCAGCCCGACACACACAGAGACACACACACAAATACATACACACTCTAAACACACACACTCTGCCTGCACACAGGCAGACTGGATCCTGCAAGCCTGGTCACTTTTATCTGACGTGTGTGTGTGTGTCCACCCTAACCCTAGGTCAGAGACAGAGTGGAAGAAGCCTTTTCACTAGAGACTGTGAAAGAATGTTGGGTTTTTAAGAGAGAGAGAATGAGAGACAGACAGACAGACAGACATGGACACATAACAGACAGACAGGGAGACAGACAGACATGGACACATAACAGACAGACAGACAGACAGACAGACATGGACACATAACAGACAGACAGACAGACATGGACACATAACAGACAGACAGACAGACATGGACACATAACAGACAGACAGACAGACATGGACACATAACAGACAGACAGACAGTGTGGAAGTGCTTCCCCAGGTGGGTGACCTAAGGATGTGTGTGTGCGTTTGTGTGTATGTTTGTGTATGTGTGTGTGTGAGAAACCAGGTATGAAGAGAATGCAGGAACCATAACATAATTACTGTGTGGAACTGTGTTGTCAGAATACACACACACACACACATGCACCAACATGCACACACTCCGTGGGGTTGATTATGGTACAAAGAGTCCTGGGTATGGCAGAGGTCATTACATTTACATTTAGTCATTTAGCAGACACTCTTATCCAGAGCGACTTACAGGAAGTACAGGGACATTCCCCCCAAGGCAAGTAGGGTGAAGTGCCTTGCCCAAGGACACAACGTCGGGAATCGAACCAACAACCTTCTGATTAATAGCCCGACTCCCTAACCACTCAGCCATCTGACGCCCAGGTCAAGTGAGATTTTCCTGAGTGCGATGTGTGTGGGAAAGTGTGTGTCTTTCTCATGTCATCATATTTTCCATTCCTGACAGAAATGGTAAAAGCTATAACAATGTGAACTATTGTTATCGTTTGATTAGAACCACCGGGTTGGCCTGTTGTCAGTCCACAGGGGTGTTGGTCTGAATCTCTGATATCCCTCTGCTTCTCATTCCAACACCACCTCCCTCCCTCCACACCTCCTTCCCTCCCTCCCCCTTCACCCCTACTACCCTCCGTCTCCCCCTCCACCCCTCCTACCCTCAGGCCTCCCAGATGCTCAGAACAGGCTGTCCCTAACCTCCCACTTTCTCCTTCCTCTCTTCCTTCCTCTCTTCCTCCCTCCCTGCATCCCTCTATATCTCTATCCGGCTCCCTGTCCTGCAGGTAAACTGCCAGTGTGTCTGTGTTAAGAAGAGCTTTCCTGCGGCACGAGGAACTGTATGTTTTGGATGACTGATCGGGCGTGGGAAGGGTTAGAGGACGTTAGAGAGAGCGCTCAGTATGAGAGATGGATGAGTTCATCTGGGAGAGAGTTAAAGAGAGAGAGAGAGCAAAGGAGAGCAAGCATGCAAGGGAGAGAGGTGTGTTGAGTTAGGGGTTACCCATCCATCCAGCTGTCCATTTGTTTATTCCTCTTTCCATCCATCCATCCGATCATTCTTTCATTCTAGATGGAGGGGAAGTTGGATGAGGGGAAGGTGGGATGAATGTATAGAGGAAGGGAGGGGTTGAATGCCTAGGTGAGACATGGGAAAGCATGTGCTGTCCAGATGTTTGTGAGACAGAGAGAGGGAGAAGAGAGAGAGGGAGAAGAGAGAGAGGGAGAAGAGAGAGAGAGGGAGAGAAGAGAGAGAGAGACACACATGGGAGCATGATGGTGGAGAGGCTGTATGACCAGACTGGTGACAGGAAATTAAGATATAAATGAAGAGGAGGATAAAGGAGGAGGAGAGAACGGTAGAGGAAGGAAAATTCTGTGTGTGTATGAGAGAGAGAGGTTAACACTATTGGATTCACGCTGGGTGATAAAGTGGAAGGTCCATTTCAGCTGGAGATTGACTTTATTGGTGCATGTAATGACAAGAGAACTCCAGAAGTATGAGCTGGGATGGAACCCCCCTTACTGAAGTCCCCACAAAGAAAGATTTTGTATTGAATATTAAAATCCTGCATCACTTGTTTGTATGATGGAATTCGCTGAACATGCTTCACTCTGTACATGAATACAGATACATTCCCCCTGAGAAAGAAGAAAAGAGAAGAACCAGACAAAGGGAGGAGGGCGGGGAGGTGGAGGCCGCAGGAAGACTGTAAGCAATGCAAGTGTCGGGATCCCTGCTCTATACCCCACCCTATTAGGAAGGTGTGCCCTGAAGCGTGATATGATGAGTTGCTAGTGACGAGCTAGGTCTCTTGTCCCCCACATGAACCAGCTCTGCTTGATTCTTGTGACTGCCTCCCCCTCCTCAGCCGTTAAGTGGACACACCTGGACACACCTGGGCACACCTGGACACACCTGGACACACCTGGGCACACCTGGGCACACCTGGACATACCTGAGCACACCTGGACACACCTGGGCATACCTGGACATACCTGAGCACACCTGGACACACCTGGGCACACCTGGGCACACCTGGACACACCTGGACATACCTGAGCACACCTGGACATACCTGAGCACACCTGAACACACCTGGGCACACCTGGGCACACCTGGGCACACCTGGACACACCTGGACACACCTGGGCACACCTGGGCACACCTGGACACACCTGGGCACACCTGGGCACACCTGGGCACACCTGGACACACCTGAGCACACCTGGACACACCTGAGCACACCTGGACACACCTGGGCACACCTGGACACACCTGGACATACCTGAGCACACCTGAACACACCTGGGCACACCTGGACACACCTGAGCACACCTGGACACACCTGGGCACACCTGGACACACCTGGACATACCTGAGCACACCTGAACACACCTGGGCACACCTGGACACACCTGAGCACACCTGGACACACCTGAGCACACCTGGACACACCTGGGCACACCTGGACACACCTGAGCACACCTGGACACACCTGGGCACACCTGGACACACCTGGACATACCTGAGCACACCTGAACACACCTGGGCACACCTGGACACACCTGGACATACCTGAGCACACCTGGGCCTGGTGGTCTCATCATACCTCATCATTGGTTATGTTAAATATTAGTATTCTAATTAGCACAGCAGATAGTCCTATCACGCATGTTCCCCTTTTTTCTGTCGCAACCACTGAGCCGGGTTCGTGACATGGGGGCTCGTCCCAAATCCTTTGTTGATTACGGCTTGGTCGGCTATGTGCTGCGTTTGGCGGAGCTGACAGATTCAGATTTTGTTTTTTGCTTTAGGGGCCATATGCGCCAAGATTCGGGTTTTGGCAGTTTTTCCTTTTTTTTTTCGTGCTGTTGCTGCTTGGACGTGGCTTGGGGTGAGTTAGTGTTTGGGTTGGCAGGGAGAGTTGGTGCTGTCTTTCCCCCTGGTAGGGTTAGGGTTAGGGTTAGGGTTAGGGGGCACCTCCGTGGTTTGGGGGGGGGGGGTCGTCAGCTTGCTGGTTGCCCTATTTCCACTCCAGCGGATGACAGTGCATAATTACCTGCCACAAAGTGCTTGAAGACCAGGGTTGAGCTAGCTGTAGTTGGGGATCCTCTTCTGTTGGGCGCTGACCGGCACTTGCTGCTTGTGGACCTGGGGTTCGTACAGATATGGCAGCTCGTATTGATGCCTTTATTGGGGTTCTGTCTGAAGAGCTGTTGGCTGGGTTTAGGGGAGACCAGGGCTGGTTTTGCACACTTTTTACTTTAGCCAGTATTACGGACCCTCACCTTGTTTGGACCTTGTGCTGTTTGTAATTCTTCTGATTGGATAGGATTCCCACTGAGGTCTCCTGGATTGGTCCAAAAGGCTTCAACTTTCCTGTGACACAGTAAACTGTCTGCTGTCTTTCTGGATGGATGGACTGAATGCAGTGCTAACTTTCAGGGCATGTGCTGTAATTTGGCATACTGCATACAATCTAAATCCATCCTTACAACGGTTTGAAATCCGATGTATCAAAGTATTGAAAATGAAGTCTTATGATCTCCGGTCGCCAATGCATGTGGGAGTTTTTCAACCAATAGAAACTCGTTCTCCCAATTGACTCATTTTGAATGAGTTGTTACAGGTCTGTTATCCAACACACCTGATTCAAATGCATGTTCGTTACCAGGCTTCTACGGAGCTAGATAACGACCCATTCATTTGAATCAGGTTTGTTACATTTACATTTTACATGTATTCATTTAGCAGACGCTTTTATCCAAAGCGACTTTCAAGAGGAGCAGAGAAACATCTAAAACAGGCAGGACAGGACAGGGCAGGCAGGACAGGACAGGGCAGGCAGGACAGGGCAGGCAGGACAGGGCAGGGCAGGGCAGGGCAGGGCAGGGCAGGGCAGGCAGGACAGGACAGGGCAGGCAGGACAGGGCAGGCAGGACAGGACAGGGCAGGCAGGACAGGGCAGGCAGGCAGGACAGGGCAGGCAGGACAGGGCAGGCAGGACAGGGCAGGCAGGACAGGGCAGGCAGGACAGGGCAGGCAGGACAGGGCAGGCAGGACAGGACAGGGCAGGCAGGACAGGGCAGGGCAGGCAGGACAGGGCAGGCAGGACAGGGCAGGCAGGACAGGGCAGGGCAGGGCAGGCAGGACAGGACAGGGCAGGGCAGGGCAGGCAGGACAGGACAGGCAGGGCAGGCAGGCAGGCAGGCAGGCAGGCAGGCAGGACAGGACAGGACAGGACAGGACAGGACAGGGCAGGCAGGACAGGACAGGGCAGGCAGGACAGGGCAGGCAGGACAGGGCAGGGCAGGACAAACAGGTTAAGGGTTAGGGTTGTTTTATCATCCGCTGTTGTTGTGTTTGGAGCAAAATGTTTTGTTAAGGAGCCCAGCAGAACTAGCATTATCCTTGTGCAGTTCTGTAGTGGCATGCCACTCTAAAGCCCCTTTCCCCCTACTACTCACGTCTGTCAATGCGACAGAGTTTACAGAAGGTATGATATTGATCTTTGCTGCTCTTAGTGGCAACGTGGAGTTCTGAACTTGAAAGAGGTCTTTCTTTTTGGCACTGAAACCCACGCGAGTGGTAAATTGCGACTGTGGGCAGGAAGGGTCAAAACGGAGGACACGCAACAGCAGTCCGGACAAAGGGCTGGAAAACCGGACTGTCCGGACGAAATCTGTACGTCTGGTCACCCTAGGTGAGACATGGCAAAGCATGTGTTGTCCAGATGTTAGTCAGAGAGAGAGAAGAGAGGAGAGAGACGGGGGGGGGGGGGAGAGAGAAGAGAGAGAGAGAAAGCCCTGCAGGCAGTAAGCAGAATAATGAGCCAGATGAAGTCACTGTAAACTACAAAAAGGCAGGTCACACACATAAGTGGTAGCATGATGGTGGAGAGGCTGTATAACCAGACTGGTGACAGGAAAAGAAGATATATCCTGGAGGAAGTAGGAAGAGGAGGACGAGAGGAAGGAGAATGATGTTCTCCTGTGTGTGTGTGTGTGTGTGTGTGTGTGTGTGTGTGTGTGCGTGTGTGTGTGTGTGTGTGAGTTACACTCTCAGGCTCACTCTTACATTCTGGCTGCTCTGCACTCTGACGTGGTAAACCTGGACAGGGTACAGCAGGGAATATTACAGCAAACTGTGGAAATCTCCTGTGTGTGTGTGTTGCTCTGAAGAACCTGATGTCATCAGTATCTATTTATTGATGTCAACATGGTACAAGGTGTGCAGACAGTGGCTTGACACACAGACCAGCAGCAGTTTGTTTGTTTGTAGTTCTCCCGTGGTTTCCATGCTGCCTGCCAGGCTTGACTCACACTGCTGTGTGTCTGTGGGTGTCTGTGTGTGTGTGTGTGTGTGTCTGTGTGTGTGTGTTTCAGGGCAGCGACAGACCATAACATAGACAACACCACAGCCATTCTGAGGGAGTGGCTGAGAAGAGCCCAGGACCAGTATCACTATGTAGAGTGGAGACCTCTGGATGAGCCAAGGTAGGCCCTTCCTTTCCCCTTCCCTCCTCTCCTCTCTTCTCCTCTCCCCTCCTCTCCCCTTCCCTCCTCTCCCCTTCCCTCCTCTCCTCTCTTCTCCTCTCCCCTCCTCTCCCCTTCCCTCCTCTCCTCTCTTCTCCTCTCCCCTCCTCTCACCTCCTCTCCCTTCCTCTCCCCTCCCCTCCTCTCTTCTCCCCTTCTCTCCTCTCCCCTCCCCTCCTCTCTTCTCCCCTTCTCTCCTCTCCCCTCCTCTCACCTCCTCTCCCTTCCTCTCCCCTCCCCTCTCCTCCTCTCCCCTCCCCTCTCCTCCCCTCTCCTCCTCTCCCCTCCCCTCTCCTCCTCTCCCTTCCTCTCCCCTCCTCTCCCCTCCTCTCACCTCCTCTCCCCTCCCCTCCCCTCTCCTCCCCTCTAATCCTCTCGCATCCTCTCCTCTTGCCTCCTCTCCCCTCCTCTCACCTCCTCTCCCCTCCCCTCCCCTCTCCTCCCCTCTAATCCTCTCGCATCCTCTCCTCTTGCCTCCTCTCACCTCCTCTCACCACCTCTCCTCCTTTCCTTTTCCCCACCAAGAGGAAATTCTGTCAGTGACAAAATGTATTCATGCTCATGTCGATTGTTGCGAATGGTGTTCTACGTGTGTGTGTGTGTGTCAGGTCCTATACGGATGAGTGGGGACCGAAGCACTGGCCTCCGTCTCGTTTCCAGCACGTGATGAAACTGAGGCAAGCAGCTCTGAAGGCCGCACGCGAACGCTGGGCCGACTACATCCTGGTGAGATTATAATCTGGAAGACTACATCCTAGTGAGATTATAGTCTGGTAGACTACGTCCTGGTGAGATTATAATCTGGAAGACTACATCCTGGTGAGGTTATAGTCTGGTAGACTACGTCCTGGTGAGATTATAATCTGGTAGACTACGTCCTGGTGAGATTATAATCTGGTAGACTACACCTGGTGAGATTATAATCTGGTAAACTACATCCAGGTGAGATTCAGTCTGAAAGTCAATGATTATTAACACCATGCACTCTCTTTCCTCCATCCTCTCTCTGTACCTCTCTGTTCCGCCTCTCCCCTCCTCTCCCCCTCCCCCATCCTGCCCCCTCCAGTACTCAGACAGTGATAACCTGTTGACCAACCCCAGGGTTCTGGACCTGCTGATGTCGGAGAACCTGACTCTGGTGGCTCCTCTTCTGGACACCAGGTCTCTCTACTCTAACTTCTGGTGCGGCATCACCCCCCAGGTACAGCCCCAAGCTCTCTCTCTCCCCCACTCTCCCTCTCTCTTCCCCACTCTCTCTCTCACATTTTCCATCCTCCAATCCTCTGCTTCTCACTCTCCTGTCTCTCTGCTCCTCTCCCTCTTTCTCTCTCACCCTCCCCATGCCCCCCGCCCCCCCTCCAGGGCTACTACAAGCGGACTCCAGACTATCAGCCAATCAGAGAGTGGAGGCGTCTGGGTTGTTTCCCTGTTCCCATGGTGCACAGCAGCTTCCTGCTGGACCTGCGTCGTGCTGCCAGCCTCTCTCTGGCCTTTCACCCCCCCCATCCCGACTACAGCCTGGCCTTCGATGACATCATGGTCTTCGCCTTCTCCACCCGCCAGGCAGGTCAGAGGTCACGACCCCTCCTCTCTCCCTCCAGCCTCGGGGCGTCAGCAGGGTCGTGGGGTTAACCCCTCTCTAGGTGTCTGTGTGTGTGTGCGTGTATATCTGTGTGTATGTGTGTGTGTATATCTGTGTGTATGTGTGTGTGTATATCTGTGTGTATGTGTGTGTGTATATCTGTGTGTATGTGTGTGTGTATATCTGTGTGTATGTGTGTATGTGTGCGTGTATATCTGTGTGTATGTGTGTGTGTGTATATCTGTGTGTATGTGTGTATGTGTGCGTGTATATCTGTGTGTATGTGTGTCTGTGTGCGTGTATATCTGTGTGTGTGTGTGTGTGTATATCTGTGTGTGTGTGTGTGTGTGTGTGTATATCTGTGTGTGTGTATATCTGTGTGTATGTGTGTATGTGTGCGTGTATATCTGTGTGTCTGTGTGTGTGTATATCTGTGTGTGTGTGTGTGTATATCTGTGTGTGTGTATATCTGTGTGTGTGTGTGTGTGTGTGTATATGTGTGTGTGTTTGTATATCTGTGTGTGTGTGTGTGTATATCTGTGTGTGTGTGTGTGTGTGTGTGTATATCTGTGTGTGTGTGTATATCTGTGTGTGTGTGTGTGTGTGTATATCTGTGTGTGTGTGTGTATATCTGTGTGTGTGTGTATATATCTGTGTGTGTGTATATCTGTGTGTGTGTGTGTATATCTGTGTGTGTGTGTATATATATCTGTGTGTGTGTGTGTATATATATCTGTGTGTGTGTGTGTGTGTATATCTGTGTGTGTGTGTGTGTGTATATCTGTGTCTGTGTGTGTGTGTATATCTGTGTGTGTGTATATATATCTGTGTGTGTGTGTGTATATCTGTGTCTGTGTGTGTGTATATATCTGTGTGTGTGTATATCTGTGTGTGTGTGTGTATATCTGTGTGTGTGTGTATATATATCTGTGTGTGTGTGTGTATATATATCTGTGTGTGTGTGTGTGTGTGTGTATATCTGTGTGTGTGTGTGTGTGTATATCTGTGTCTGTGTGTGTGTGTATATCTGTGTGTGTGTATATATATCTGTGTGTGTGTGTGTATATCTGTGTCTGTGTGTGTGTGTGTGTGTTATCAGTGTTATCCCACTGCTTGTTTCATAACCCCATCATAGAAGAATGAAAGATGTCAAACTAATGCTAATGGGAGCTATGTGTGTGTGTGTGAGTGTGTGAGTGTGTGAGTGTGTGTGTGTGTGTGTGTGAGTGTGTGTGTGTGTGAGTGTGAGTGTGTGTGTGTGTGTGTGTGTGGTTATTTGATGTTGGTAACAATCTGTATAGAACAAACAGAACAGTTAAGCATAAACAATGCACATACACATATATACACAACACACACATTTATTGCCACAGACTTGCCAGTAAAAGACTGATTGTGTTTACCTGTGTGTGTGCAGGTGTGCAGATGCATGTGTGTAACAGGGAACACTATGGGTTCCTACCTGTTCCTCTGAAGGCTCATCAGAACTTAGAGGAGGAGAAGGAGAGCTTCACGCACACCATCACTGAGGCCTTGAGTGAGTACACACACACACACGCACACACACCTATATAAACACACAATTCCTTTACTACAATACTACATCCCCCTCTGCTCAAGAGAACAATAAGTAAACAAGTCGGTCCCTCTCTCCAGATTAACTCTCCCTTCTTCCCTACCTCCTCTCTCTTTCCCCCTCTCCTCTCGTCTCCCCTCCTCTCCCCTCCTCTCCCCTCCTCTCCTCTCTCTCTAGTCGACCACAGGCTGGAGTCTTCTCAGTATGTGTACTCCCCTCCGACCCAGCAGGACAAGATGGACTTTGACGAGGTGAGATAAACAAGTCTATAAACACAAACTTTACATGTTCAGTACTTCACCTCTCCCCTCCTCCTCCTCTCCCCTCCTCCTCCTCTCCCCTCCTCCTCCCCCTCCCCTCCTTCTCCTCTCCCCTCCCCTCCCCTCTTCCTTCTCCTCTCCTTCCCTCCTCTCCTCTCCCCTCCTCCAGATCTTCCTGGTGAACCTTAGGCGTCGTGTGGACAGGAGAACCAGGATGCTGAACACCATGGCAGCTTTAGGTCTGCAGGCTACTGTCACCGACGCCGTGGATGGGAAGTAGGTCACACAACTGATACTGTGTTCAGGAGACTGGCTCAGGCCTTTCGGTGCTAAATCCCCCCTACCTCCATAACCTCGCCCCACCTCCTCCTCCCTCCTCCTCCCCCTCCTCTCCTCCAGAGCTCTGAACTCATCCCAGCTGCAGGCTCTGGGTATAGAGATGTTGCCGGGATACAAGGACCCCTACTCTGGACGTGTGCTGACCCGGGGGGAGATAGGCTGCTTCCTCAGCCACCACTCCACATGGACACAGGTACACACACACACACACACACCCAGGTACACACACACACACACACCCAGGTACATACACACACACACACACACCCAGGTACACACACACACACACACCCAGGTACACACACACACACCCAGGTACACACACACACACACACCCAGGTACACACACACACACACACACACCCAGGTACACACACACACACCCAGGTACACACACACACACCCAGGTACACACACACACACCCAGGTACACACACACACACACAGGTACAAGAATACTGCCACATTCAAACACAGGTACCCTCATATGGTGTGTGTGTGTGTGTGTAGGTGGTGGAGAGGAACCTGCAGCAGGTCCTGGTTCTGGAGGATGATGTGAGGTTTGAACCCAGATTCAAACGACGTCTGCAGGCCATCATGGATGACATCATCAAGACCCAGCTGGACTGGGACCTCATGTAAGGAGACAGGCAGACAGACAGACAGACAGACAAGCAGGCAGGCAGACAGACAGGCAGACGTATGTATTTCTGTCTCCATAGTTACATTTCTGTCTCCATAGTTATGTGGGGAGGAAGAGGATGCAGGTGCAACAGCCGGAACAATCCGTAGCGGGTGTCAACAACTTAGTGGAGGCCGACTACTCCTATTGGACGCTGGGCTATGCGCTGTCCAATCAGGGAGCCAGGAAGCTGCTAGCTGCCAAGGCCTTTAATAGGATGCTGCCGGTGGACGAGTTCCTGCCAGTCATGTTCAACAAGCACCCCAAGTGAGACACACGCACACACGCACACACACACACACGCAAGTCCATATATAACAGTGCTTCAGAGGTACCCTCTCCTCCTCCTCTCCTCTCCTCCCTCCTCTCCTCTCCTCTCCTCTCCTCCCCCCCTAAACACTGGGCCTGATTGTTTTCAGGGTTTGCTGGGTATGGTGGCCATCGCCTTTCCCTCTCTCTCTCTCTCTCTCTCTCTCTCTCTCTCTCTCTCTCTCTCTCTCTCTCTCTCTCTCTCTCTCTCTCTCTCTGTCTCTCTCTCTCTCTCTCTCTGTCTGTCTCTCTCTCTCTCTCTCTCTCTCTCTCTCTCTCTCTCTCTCTGTCTCTCTCTCTCTCTCTCTCTCTCTCTCTGTCTCTCTCTCTCTCTCTCTCTGTCTCTCTCTCTCTCTCTCTCTCTCTCTCTCTCTCTTTCTTTCTCTCTCTCATTCCCTCTCTTTCCTTTCCTTTCTCTCCCTGTTCCCTCCTTTTCTCTCTCTCTGCCTTCCCTCTCTTCCTCCCCCTCTCTCCACCTCTCCTTGCTCCCCTGCCCTGCCCTTCTTCTCTCTTATCCACTCCTCCCCCTCCTCCCCCCTCTGAGAGGAATGTTGTTGGGGAGCGGGTCTCTTCCTGTCCCAGGCTGAAGGACAGCATTCCCATTGATCCAGCCCTGGGCTGGGGGGTGGGGACACACAGACAGGGGTGACTGTGTGTGAGTGTGTACTGTGTGTGTGTGTGTGTGTGTGTACATTTGTGTGTAATGTATAGATCACTATACAAATACACACCAGAGTGTACGTTTGGAGAAGAGAAAAGGGGAGGAGGAAAGAGGGAGACCATGCAAACAATGTGTAGCAGTTGAATGTCTGTTATATTATGCAGTTTTGTAAAGCTCTCTTTTGGAAGTCGCTTTGGATAAAAGCGTCTGCTAAATGCAGAAATGTAAATGTATATTTGTTAACTGGACTGTGTGTTGTGTGAGAGAGAGAGAGAGAGAGAGAGAGAGAGAGAGAGAGAGGTGAGGGTTAGAGGGAGGAGAAGATAGTGGGAGGGAGAGAAAGGAGAAGAGGGAGGGAGAGAGAGGGGAGGGTAGCTCTGTCCCCCACCTCTCTCTTGACCTCTGACCTCATCTGTCTGAATGAGGTGACGTGTCACCTTACACACTCCCCCTCTCGCTCTCTCTCTCTCGCGCTCTCGCTCTCTCTCTCTTTCTCTCCCCCCTCTCGCTCTCTCTCTCGCTCTCCCTCGCTCTCCCTCTCCCCCCACCTCCACCTCTCCCTCCTTTCTCCTCTGCTTCCTTTGATGGCAATTTTATACAAACATAGCTTTGTTGAAAATGTACTGCCAAACTACACAATGCAATGCCATGCTGTTTTATATTTGATATATCATATTATATGCTGTGCTTGATATGATACGCTATGCTATGCATGATACTAACCCTCCATCTCCCCTTCTCTACGCAAGGCTAAGCTCTGCTATGCTAGGCTATGCTATGCTATGCTTGGCTATGCAAGGCTACGGTATGCAATGCTATGCTAGGCTATGCTCGGCTACGGTATGCAATGCTATACTAGGCTACGCTAGGCTACGATGCTAACCCTCAGTCTCCCCCTCAGTGCTGAGTTCATGTCCCACTTCTCCCCGCGGGACCTGAGGGCCTTCTCGGTGGAGCCCCTGCTGCTGTACCCCACCCACTACACGGGTGAGCCGGGCTACGTCAGTGACACGGAGACCTCCACCATCTGGGACGACGAGGCTGTGGCCACGGACTGGGACCGGCAGCAGGCACGCAAGACGGCCCAGCAGGACAGCCTGCGGGCCGGAGCCCACAACACAGTCAGCGGAGACTCCCCTCCCCCCGCCGCACGCGCTGCCCGCGACGAACTCTGAGAGAGGGATTCTGGGATACGCCTGGGAACTGGGACCTGGGACCCTGGGACACACACACACACCTGAGACACACGCACCTGGGACACACACCTGGGACACACACCTGGGACACACACACACATGCCTCAGACATTCAAATACACTTCTCTGGCACACACATGTACAATGTTCAAACATTTGTGGAGAGGTGTTTGTGTGTGTGTGTGTGTGTGTGTAGACGTAGGGCAGGATGAGAGGAGAAACACACGTCATTGCTGTTCTGGACGGTTGTAGAGGATGATTGTTGTAATTTAAAGATGTACCAGTGTGTTTTACAGCTCAGACAATAAAGGTCTCACAGCTGTCTACAAATGTGTCTTCTGTGTGTGTGTTGTGTGTGTGTGAGAGCGTGCCTGTTCAACACTGCTCCCTCTGTGGGCAGGAAGGACACACAGAAACGTGTTTGTGTGAGAAAATAGGCCAACGTATTTGTCATGACAATTTTATTTTAAATTAACTGTGTGGCATTTACAAGATTAAATCAGTTGCTCAAGCCATTTTTTCCAACCAGCATTTTTGAAACAGTCAACACAGGTTCAAAATAGACTAAAACCAAACTTGCCTCCATCAAAACATCCAGCTGAAGCTGCAATCCGTTTTTTTTACTCAGTCACAACATGATGGCCCAAGACTGTACTTAAACCACAACATAGGTCATCCTGTTTCATAAGTCTGTGCTATTTGTTGATGCATTTACAGTTTTTACCAGAAATAAACAAACTGACATGCTCCTTATAGGGCTGTATTTTGGTCTTCCTAAAATTAGTGGACTTTTTAAATATTTCCTTTTAATATTTTTTCCTTTTTTAACATCCTTCACCAATTCCCTGAAACCAGCACTCAGATCACCTGTGCACTAAGCTGAGAAAACAAAGTGAAAACAGATAAATGAATTCAAGACTGCAGCTACACTATAATCACTCCTTCTGTTCACTCCTAAACTATCCGCTGGTTCTGAGTTAGTAGCCCTGCTCTGCTACCAGCTGCAGCTGGTCCTGGGGGGGGCATCCGGATGTGTCTGACCACATTGATGGGTCGCATGGGGGCTTGAAGGGGAGGGGCAGGGGGGGGTTCGCCTCTCCCGGGAGGGTGGCAGGGTGGCTGAGGGGTAGGGGGCAGGTGGGGGGGGGCAGCAGGGTGGGGGGGGGGTGCGAGCCCCCTCCTTGCTCCCTCTCTCTCCAGGGGTGCAGGTCAAGGAAGGCTGGGCCCACACCGGCGAGGGCCGACATCAGGACGGCATTCTCCCAGTCTGCCTCCGCCCTCCCAGGCAGCAGGGGGCGCTGGAGGACAGAGGGCGGCGCGTCGCTCACGAAGCTCCCCAGCAGGTAGGCCCAGACGCAGCCAGACACAGGGCTGAGGGAGAGGCGAGGCCACAGCGAGGCCAGGAGGCCGAGGGGGGCGTAGGGCCGCTGGGAGAAGAACAGATCCAGCCGTACCCACGGGTGCTGCCCCAGGAAGGAGACCAGAGTCTGGGCACATGAGCAGGACGGAGCCTGGCTGCTGATCACCAGGATGGAGCTCACCTCCTCACACGCCTCCAGCACGGAGCACAGGTACCTGGAGGGGGAGGGGGGGAGGGGGAGAGGGGGGAGGGAAAGAGAGATGAGAGAGAATGAGACAGAGAACCAAAAGATGAGACAGTCTGATAAAGAATGAGAGAGATAGAGAGGCAGGGAGAGAGAGGTGGAGAGAGATAGAGAGGCAGGGAGAGAGAGGTGGAGAGAGATAGAGAGGCAGGGAGAGAGAGGTGGAGAGAGATAGAGAGGCAGGGAGAGAGAGGTGGAGAGAGATAGAGAGAGGGAGCTATAGAGAGGGAGATATAGAGAAGGGGAGAGAGGGAGAGAGAGGTGGACTTCCAGAGCCTCACCCTGAGGTCAGGTCAAACAGCCAGGTCTCAGGATGTGTTCCCTGGGTCGGACATCCCGATGCTCTGCCTCTCTGGACCAGTTCCCCCGCAGAATCACGCAGCTCGTAGAACAGCAGCAGGTCTGACGAACCCGACGGCCCTACAGGGAACCCAAATTCCCGGCAGAACCTGAGAACCACACAGAACCAGACAGAGCCAAGTTAGATGATGATGTCTTTGTGATTGTTCCTGCACAACCTGGAACCAGACATTTAGCAGGTACTTTTATCCAAAGCAACATACAGATTGAGTTTGATCCTGCAACCTCTTGGTATTCAGTCAAATGCTCTAACCACTAAGCTAAACCAAGCTGTGCCATGGTGCCATATTTAATGTGTCTAGAAATGTTCTTTCTGCAGAACCTGGAGTAGGAGACTGCGGCCTCTCCTCCAGCAAACACATGGCACGGACACTCTGGACATGATGCATTCTGGGTGTTGTAGTTCACAGAGTAGTGGGGGGAGTCTGGAGAGCCCTGGGAGAGCTGCTGCATGTCACTCTCACTCTGACCTGCAGGGGGCAGCACAGGCACAGGGAGGGGGCAGCACAGGCACAGGGAGGGGGAGAAAGGGGGGGGGGCAGAGAGAGAGGGAGAGAGACCACAAGTTTGTTAGTATGTTTTCAACCTGGAACATGGTTTTAAACAGAATGTTGGACTCCAAGCCAACAACCTCTTACTTTCACACACACACACACACACACACACACACACACACACACACACACACACTGCAGCAGGGAGAACACTAACCGCACTGTTGATGATAACAGAAAAGTGGAGAATGAATGAGAAAAAAGGAGCTTACAATTGGTGGTCTCTCTCTCTCTTCTCTCTCCCTTCTTCTCATAGAAACTGTCCAGTCAACTGTGTATGTGTGTTATCCAGTGAGGAGTGTTCTGTTGTCTGAGTACGGCAGTAGCCGTGGTTACTGCAATAACTCTGAACTGTCCACAGCAGTGAACTGTGTGAGTATGTGTGTGTGTGTGTGTGTATTTGTGTGTTCCTGGCTGCTTGCCTTTGTATTTTTGTGGTTGTGCATGATAAACTGTGTATTGGTGAATGCTGTTCCTCTCTTGGCCTGTGGAGGGCAGTGTTAAGCCGTTAACGCAGGCAGTCACAGTCAGAACAGACAGTAAGTGTGAAATGATCTACTAATCAATGAAACAATACTATTTGTATCATGCTCAATATCATCCTTCTTCTAGCATGTGTGTCAAGTTGTCTGAGTATGCATAGGTGTGTGTTTATGGTAAGGTTATTCGTAACTAGGCAGAGCTGCTGGCTGGTTATTGGTAACTAAGCAAAGTTGCTAGCTGGGAATCCTGGAACATCCTGTGAGGCTGGGGAGTTTAGTGGAGTGCTGACTGGACTGGAGATATTAATAAAGATATCGTTTTGCATGTATCTGGTGTGTGTGTAAGAGAGTGTGTGTGACTGAGGGTGAGTGTGTATGTGTGTGGCTCTAAAAGAGCTATGTTTCCCAGCTGTGTAAACTGTTGCTTGCCACAGTTTACTGTGTCAGCACAGAGAGACAGAGAGAGAGAGGGAGGGGGAGAGAGAGAGAGAGAGAGAGAGAGAGAGAGAGAGAGAGAGAGGGAGAGAGAGAGAGAGAGAGAGAGAGAGAGAGAGAGAGAGAGAGAGAGAGAGGGGAAAAAAGAGAGAATGATATAAATATAGTGTGAAATTGAAAGAAGGAACTGGAATTTAGGTTTTAATAGAGGATAGAGGTTACTCCAGAGTGCCTCCATTACAGTTGTGTTTCTGTTAATTGTTGTTGTGTGTGTTGGCTTTTGTGTGTGGTGTGTGTGTGGTGTGTGTGTGGTGTGTGTGTGGTGTGTGTGTGGTGTGTGTGTGTGGTGTGTGTGTGGTGTGTGTGTGGTGTGTGTGTGTCGGTGTGTGTGTGGTGTGTGTGTGGTGTGTGTGTGTGGTGTGTGTGTGGTGTGTGTGTGGTGTGTGTGTGTGGTGTGTGTGTGGTGTGTGTGTGGTGTGTGTGTGTGGTGTGTGTGTGGTGTGTGTGTGGTGTTATTCACTGCGACAGGATGCTAGACAGGATGCTAGTCTGTGGACCAGTGGAAGCATCCGGGCTGGTGTCCTATTAACCAGATATACCTGGCTGTGTGTGCATGTGTGTGAGTATGACTACACGATCATAGTGGGACTGTGTGAGTGTGGCGTGTGTGTGTGCGTGTGTGTGAGAGAGAGTGTGTGTGAGAGAGAGAGTGTGTGTGTGTTCGAGCGGTGCCTGGTCCCAGTTAATCCTCCTCAGCAATTGCTACGTTTCACACATGACTGAATCTCTTACTGTTTGCACCCCCCCCAACACACACACACACACACACACACACCCTCAGTCATCCCTGCAGTGTTATACATTTATGACGTTTTGAACTTTGTGGTCTCGTCTCAAAGGCCACCCTTCTGCCAGCTGCTGGTTAACATTACCACTACAATCAGTAACTACAGGTAGCTGTGTGTGTGTTCGTGTGTGTGTGTGTGTTGGGGGGGGGGGTGTCAGTAATATAGAACTCCTTGAAAATATCCGCTGAGACACATACATTAACACAATCTTTCTTTCTGAGCCTAACTTCAGTGGCTAGATGGACAAGGGGCAGGGCTTATCTCTGGCTCCGCCCCCAGCTGAGAGGGATGGAAAGGGAGAGGGAGACACTTTCATCATTTGTGTGGTGTGAGTTGTTTGCCTGGAACCACAGAAGGAGAGAGGAGAAGAGAAATTAGTGGAGTAGTTCAGAGAAACAGGAAGAGAGATTACGCAGGGAGAGAGCTCCACAGACCTCCAGACCTCCAGCTCCACAGACCTCCAGACCTCCAGCTCCACAGACCTCCAGACCTCCAACCTTGCAGACCTCCACAAAGACAGACTAGTGTACCTGCAAGGAGAACCAGTGTAATCAACCAGGCTAATCAGGCTAGCCTTCCAGGACAACCAGCCAGGCTAACCAGCGAGGCTAACCACCCAAGGTAACCAGACGCTAACCAGGCTAACCACGCTAGCCTGCCAGGCCAACCAGTGAGGCTAACAGCCAGGCTAACACCCAAGCTAACAGCCAAGCTAAGGGTAGCCATCCAGCCCAACCATCCAGCCAAAACATCCAGCCACCCAAGACTCTTGTCTCGGCTTCCCCAGGACCCAGAGCTGCCGCTCAGGCTCCAGTATGCCCTGCTCCCCCCTGACCTCCAGGGGCCCAGCATGATCTCCCACTACCCCCTGGCCACCCTGCTGCCCTGGCCCCCGGCCCCCCAGCCTCGCTGCCCTGAGCTGGGCTCCTCGCTGCTGGCCGGGGACGGGGGGGTGGCCCTCCAGAGATACCAGGCCCGCTCCCCAGAGAGCGGCCCACGACACTGGGTGAGTCACCACCTCCTGGGTGTGTGGGGGTGTGTGGTGTGGGGGGGTGCGGTGTGTGTGTTGAAATGCCAGATACTGAAGGGATGTAGCTATGTACATGTCGTATGTACAGGTTGTGTGTAGTGAGGTGTGTAGATGGTTTATAGATGGTGTATAGATGGTGTATAGATGGTGTATAGATGGTGTGTAGTGAGGTGTATAGATGGTGTATAGATGGTGTATAGATGGTGTATAGATGGTGTTTAGTGAGGTGTATAGATGGTGTATAGATGGTGTATAGATGGTGTTTAATGAGGTGTATAGATGGTGTATAGATGGTGTGTAGTGAGGTGTATAGATGGTGTATAGATGGTGTATAGATGGTGTATAGATGGTGTATAGATGGTGTATAGATGGTGTTTAGTGAGGTGTATAGATGGTGTATAGATGGTGTGTAGTGAGGTGTATAGATGGTGTATAGATGGTGTATAGATGGTGTATAGATGGTGTATAGATGGTGTGTAGTGAGGTGTATAGATGGTGTATAGATGGTGTATAGATGGTGTATAGATGGTGTATAGATGGTGTATAGATGGTGTATAGATGGGGAGTCTGACTTTCTGGATTGTCAATATGTGGACAGGGGCTATGACCCAGGTTTGTTGTGTTACGGGATTCTGAGGAAATGAAGGGGGGGGTAAGGAGGGCTTAGTGGGGGAGGTCAGGGGGCTGGGGGAGATGGGGGGGCTAAGCCTTCTCTCCTGCCTCTGCCAGCCTGTCACATGCCCAGCAGGCTGACCTCTGGTAACACACACTGCTGACTGCCTGGTTATGGCCTGGTTACTGCCTGGTTACGGCCTGGTTACGGCCTGCTTACTGCCTGGTTACTGCTTGCTTAGTCAGATGTACAGTTTAGTCCAAACTTCATGGAACTGGAGTTACTTTACAGTTAAGCTGTGTGTCTGTGTGCATCAGACATCCTGCTTGACGTATCTTCCTAGTTCACCAGAGTTTCCGTCCATTGTTCCCTGTAAAAGGAACACACACACAGATTGCTCACAGAGTTTCTACATAGTTAACACACCAAGAGTCATCCAACACAACAAGGCTCTGACACACAAGATCCCAGTCCCAGTCCTCCAGTCCTTCATCTCAGTCCTCAGCTCACTCCCTCCTCCAGTCCTTCATCTCAGTCCTCAGCTCACTCCCTCCTCCAGTCCTTCATCTCAGTCCTCAGCTCACTCCCTCCTCCAGTCCTTCATCTCAGTCCTCAGCTCACTCCCTCCTCCAGTTCAATCTCTTCTCCAGTAGTCTTTATTCAGCTCCACTGGGGTCTGTGGAGATACTGTGGGTGTGTGTATGTGTATGTGTGTTTGTTTCAGAGCAGACCAGATCAGTAATGAAGAACTGGTAAAATCCCTTCTAAACACATAACAGTGGTTGGAACAGCACAGTGACAGCGTGTGTTGAAGCTGCGATCTTGAGGTGATCACACCCAGACTGCTGCTGTTGTGTTTATAAACACAACGCTGACAGTAACTCACGCAGCAGGAACACCAATGACCCAGACAGGAACACACCTGGTCTGGTCTACATGGAGTCCACCTGGTCTGGTCTACATGGACCTTACCTGCTAGAGTACAGTGTTGCATAACCGCTGCCTATTCTGCAAACACGGAGACTTTGACTGTTCCTCTCTACTGACCTACACACACATTAATCACGTCTTTAAGACGTGGTCATGGAACCAGGACAGTCATAAACGGGTGTGATCTGTGCTTTATGGCTCTGGTAGGTTATGTAATCGTGGTGACGGTGAGGGGTTCAAGGTTCAGGTCATGAAGGGACAGAGAATCCCAAAAGCATTTGTAAACTGCTATAACCTTTCCACCTGCAACCCAATACTGTACAAAACCATTTCAAATTGCATAACCCCTTCATGACCTTTAATAACTCACATAACCCCATGAAATCCTTGTAAAACCCTACAGAACCCTTACATAACCAGTTATAACCCTACATAACAGTGTTATAACCTTACATGACCAGTTATAACCCTGCATAACAGTGTTATAACCTTACATGACCAGTTATAACCCTGCATAACAGTGTTATAACCCTACATGACCAGTTATAACCCTGTATAGCCCCGTCACAGTCTCTGATAAACGTGTGGGCAGAAGATGCCACTTCAGCAGTCTGTGTCACTGCTGAACAGCAGCTGCTTAAGACCAGGAGGGACTTTCTATTTAGAAGATGTGGTTTCTATTCAGTAGATGTGGTTTCTATTTAGTAGATGTGGTTTCCATTGAAGAAAGCTGACAGGCAGATTCACTTCTCCTTTTAGAAAGAAACTAAAGAAGCTGTCTCTGTGATGACAATCATAGTTTCCATTCTTTTGACACTGTCATGTGAGGAAAGTAGATAGTGTTTTTGTGAGCTTGTGTGTGTTTATGTGTGTGTGTGTTTGTGTGTGGGGAGATCATGGAGAGATCTCTGCTAAGTGTGTTTGTAGTTCAATGTTGATTGACCGGTCAACGATGACACAATGGTTCTCTCCTGACAGCTCCATGGACTCTGAGGACTGCTCATTGTGTCTGCTGTCTGTGTGTGTGTGTGTGTGTGTGTAGCCTCTAGCTGTGTGTCTGTGGGGGGTCACATTAAAGCTGGTGGCTAATTAGGTCATAGAGTCAACGGTCTGCTTAATGTTCCTCTCACTCTAGTGTCCTGCCTAAACACACTCTTTCTCTCTCTCTCTCTCTCTCTCTCTGTCTCTCTCTCTCTCTCTCTCTCTCTCTCTCTCTCTCTCTCTCTCTCTCTCTCTCTCTCTCTCTCTCTCTCTCTCTCTCTCTCTCTCTCTCTCTCTCTCTCTCTCTCTCTCTCTCTCTCTCTCTCTCTCTCGTGTCCTGCCTAAACACTCTCTCTAGCTCTCTCACTGTCTCACCCCAGTGTCAGAATCAGAATCAGAAAGGGTTTCAATCGCCATGAAATATAGGAATCTTAAAACTTAAATATGTGGTCTAACCATTCAAAAGGAACAAAGTCTAGTTGAGGGGATTTAGAATAAAACATAAAATATAAATAATTTACTTTATACATAATTTACCATCTAAAAATACAGATAGTACAAAAAATACAAATAGTACAAAAGATACAAATAGTACAAAAGATACAAATAGTGCAAATTCCAATGTGGCAAGGTGTCATTGTGCAGATTGTGATTAAGGTCATTAAAGTCAGTGTAAGCCCTTGGCCTTGTTGAAGAGGCTAACAGCGGATGGAAAGAAACTGTTCTTATGGCGTGAAGTTTTGGTCCTAATGGACCGCAGCCTTCTGCCGGAGGGGAGTGACTGAAATAGGGAGTGTCCAGGGTGGGAGGGGTCGGCCACAATCTTCCTCGCTCGCCTCAGGATCCTCGAGGTGTGCAGATCCTCGAGGGAAGGCAGATTGCAGCCGATCACCTTCTCAGCAGTGCAGATGATACGCTGCAGCCTGCTCTTGTCCTTGGCAGTGGCAGCAGCGTACCAGGTGGTGATGGAGGAGGTGAGGATGGACTCAATGATGGCTGAGTAGAAGTGCACCATCATTGTCTTTGGCAGGTAGAATTTCTTCAGCTGCCGTAGGAAGTACATCCTCTGTTGTGCTTTCTTGGTGAGGAAGCTGATGTTCAGTTCCCACTTTAGAGTTCAGCGCTTTCAGTTCCTGGGAGAGGATGGTGCCAAGGAAGCGGAAGGACTCCACAGTGTTGACTGGGGAGTCGCACAGGGTGATGGGGGTGAGTGGGGCTGTATTCTTATTGCTCCTTTATGAACTAGTTAAGAAGATAACTGGTGTGTGTGTGTATATATATGTGTGTGTGTGTGTGTGTTACGTATCTGCTGGCAGAAGAACAGGAGAGAGACAGGTGACAGACTAATACAGACTAATACAGGGCTGTTGAAATTCTCCAGGAATTTGGAGGGGTCAAGGTGAAATCACCCCTGCCGGGGTGGGGGGGTGAAGACGTCATTATTTTGAAGGCTCACCTCTCTTGTTGATAGAGTGATGGAGAGGACAGTGAGAGGTACAGAAGCGTTCCCATCACACTGCCCCCTAATGGCCAGGAGGAACACTCACACTGTCAACAGACACCAGAACTTGAGCACACACACCCACCAGCCAGTCAAGGAAAGAGACAGCCAGTAACCAGGCTGTAACCAGCCAGTAACCAACCAGTAACCAGGCTGTAACCAGCCTGTAACCAACCAGTAACCAGCCAGTAACCAGGCTGTAACCAGCCAGTAACCAGGCTGTAACCAGGCTGTAACCAGGCTGTAACCAGCCAGTAACCAGGCTGTAACCAACCAGTAACCAGGCTGTAACCAGGCTGTAACCAGGCTGTAACCAACCAGTAACCAGCCAGTAACCAGCATGTAACCAACCAGTAACCAGTTTGTAACCAGGCTGTAACCAACCAGTAACCAACCAGTAACCAGCCTGTAACCAACCAGTAACCAGGCTGTAACCAGCCTGTAACCAGCCTGTAACCAACCAGTAACCAGTTTGTAACCAGGCTGTAACCAACCAGTAACCAACCAGTAACCAGCCAGTAACCAGGCTGTAACCAACCAGTAACCAGGCTGTAACTAGGCTGTAACCAGCCTGTAACCAACCAGTATTCAAACAGCCAGTAACCAGCCTGTAGCCAGCCAGTGTTCAGCCAGAAACCAGGCTGTAACCAGCCAGTATTTAGTCTGTAATCATCCAGTAACCAGCCAGTAACCAGCCTGTAACCAACCTGTAACCAGCCAGTATTCAACCAGCCAGTAACTAGCCTGTAACCAGCCTGTAACCCGCCTGTAACCATCCTGCCAGTCGGGGATGCAGACAGCAGGCACTCTGGAGGCAGGAAGTGGGAGATTTCCTGGAATGTGCTTTTTTCCCCTCAGTGGTGCAATAACAGCAGAGCCTCCACCCTGATCTGACCTGCTCTCTCTGCTGGTTTCTCTCTGCTGGTCTCCCTGTTACTCTCTCTGTTACTCTCTCTCTCTTTCTGCTGGTCTCTCTCTCTCTGTTACTCTGTTACTCTCTCTCTCTGCTGGTCTCTGTTACTCTCTCTCTGCTGGTTTCTCTCTCTGTTACTCTTTCTGCTGGTCTCTCTCTCTCTGTTACTCTCTCTCTGCTGGTCTCTCTCTCTGTTAGTCTCTCTCTGCTGGTCTCTCTCTCTCTCTGTTACTCTCTCTCTGCTGGTCTCTCTCTCTGTTACTCTCTCTCTGCTGGTCTCTCTCTCTGTTACTCTCTCTCTGCTGGTGTCTCTGGTGGTCTCTCTGAGTGGGTTCCCTCTGAGCCTGATTCTTGTCCTGTCACATAAGTCACTGGTCTGGTGGCGCACAGAGATGACATCACTCCCCTCTGACATCAACTCAGGAGGGGTCGTGACCTTTCCCAGCCTCTGACCAGGCGTCCTAAACCCCTGTCTGCAGGGCATGCTGGGAACTGGCCCCCGCTAATCAGACAGGCAGGCAGGGTGCGCATGTTTGTGTTATTGTATGACGTGCTCTGTGCAAAAGTGTGTGTGTGTGTGTGTGTGTGTGGGAGGGACCCCACACACTGGCACTATTTTTCTAACTCTCTTTTGCATTCTCACACACCCTTATTATCTCTCTCCCCAGTCAGAGTTACCATAAAACTATGAAACACCCTCTAAAGTGTAGCTCATATTAACCCCTCTCTCCATCCCTCTCTCTCTCTCTCTCTCTCTCTCTCTATCCTTTTGAGCCAATGTTGTGTAAGTGTGTGACACCTAACATCTACTCCTCACTGTTAAGTAGTCTAACACACTTCGCCTGTTTTCTCGTAAACAACATTAATCCGGCGCGTCCTCTGTTTCCTTGCATTGTCCAGTACAAACGGCCTGAAAAGTGGTTTTGCGCAACAAGACGCTTTCAAACTCAACTGGAAACAAATCGAACGAATTTATTTTGATAGATTAATGTTTACATTGTGTGGTTGTATAGCTCTGCCTATACAACTTTAGTATCGTAGATGAAAAATGTTGAGAAAGAGATACGGCCCAGGGCTGAAATGAGTCCAATGGGCGGGGTTTGGGCGGGCAGAGGAGACGGAGGCAGAGGGGGAGGAAGAGGGGGAGACTGAAGACAGGAGGCGGATTTGGAGTTCAGAGCGGGGGGGTTGGTCTACGGACAAGAGCGTTTGCAAGTGACGGATTGTGTGTGTAACGGAGGAGAAAAGATTTTCTACCAGGGGACGTTGCTTCGGAACTATAAACATTTCTAGCCGGCCGGGACTTTCACCAGGTTCTGATGCTGCTCCGGGAGCACGCGAGACCCGCCGGACATGAGGTTCTCCTGGAAGGATAAGATGGTAGAAAGTTCTGCTGTTTTCCTCAGTGTTGTTGATCTGTCTGTCTGAGCAAATGCGCCTGGAGAGAGAGAGGCGGGGGTGGGGGGAAGGGGGTCACGGGCTTGGGAAAAGTAGCGGATATAGAAGGAGGCCAGTGAATGAGAACACAAAGTTTAAATGTTTCTGCTCCGTGTTTGGCTGCGCCTCTGCTGAGGTGTCTAACTTGTCTGGAGACTTCTGCGCCAGTGTTCTGATTGTTCCGTTAACTTTCCAAGGAGCCAATGTATGGAAATGTAAACTTTTGTCTCGCGCTGGGAATGAATTAGGGGAACAATCCCGTGTCCCCGGGGCCAGCTCTGACCCGTGGCAGCTGCTTCTAGCACCGTCGCACAAAGCCGCGAGACCATCTCTGGTGAACCCGACACCCCCGTTGTTACCCAAAGCGTATTGTTCCTCGCGCAGCTGATAAACAGTTAAAAGGGTGACGGGGAGGCGGGGGTTGTTGAAAGATGGATACCATCCAAACTACTATTTGCTGTTTGATATTGTTTTCTACTTCCATCCCTCCATCCACTCTGCTCCCAAACTCCCACACAAGAGCGAAGGCCTCCTGTTTACGTCTCGAATGTGTCTCCCGGACGCTTTCTTTTGCTCGCTTTTAACAGTTTTATTCAGAGAACACTTGGAGGTGGAGGTCTTACACTTGGAGGTGTACGGGTTATGGTTGGAAACCGCAGTGTTAAAGTGAAGTTAAAGTGACGACCGTGATTGGATGTGGAATTGTCCAAATGTCCTGTTCCTTGCTGAAGTGGTGCGGTTACGTCATGTGTGGTTTGGATGACTCCGCCCCGCCGGGGGGGGGGGGGGGGGGGGGGGGGCTCTGGAGCTAAGCCCCTCTTTGGGCCGTCAGCGGCCTTTAAACATTTCTGGTGGACACAAAGAGAGAGAGAGAGGTCTCCGTCAGCAGATTGTACACTAAGCAAGCCTGTTGAGGGGAGGGGGGTGGTGGTGGGGCAGACAGAGACAGGCAGACAGACAGGCAGACAGAGACAGGCAGACAGACAGGCAGACAGAGACAGGCAGACAGACAGACAGACAGAGACAGGCAGACAGACAGGCAGACAGAGACAGGCAGACAGACAGGCAGACAGAGACAGACAGACAGACAGACAGACAGACAGGCAGACAGGCAGACAGACAGACAGGCAGACAGACAGACAGAAAGACAGGCAGACAGGCAGACAGGCAGGCAAGCAGGCAGGCAGGCAGGCAGGCAGGCAGGCAGGCAGGCAGGCAGGCAGGCAGGCAGGCAGGCAGGAAACTGATGGGAAACACACACATGCTGCTCCCTTTTATCTGCTGGATTCAGTTATTCCTCTGTGGCACCATCTCCCCCTCTCTCCCCCTCTCTCCCCCCCTCCCTCCCCCCCCCCCCCCCTCTCTCCCTCCCCCCCCTCTCTCCCCCTCTCTCCCCCCTCCCCCCCCTCTCTCCCCCATGTGCCACCACTGTTGATCAGAGCCCAGAGGTTTGTTTTTCTGTCGCTCTGTTTGAACCCAAACACACACACACACACATACCCACACACACTCACCAGACAGGCAGAGTGTGTACGTGTGTGTGTGTGGGAGCCTTTTTCCCATTCAGTCTGCTAACGGTCAGTTATGACCTGTGACCTGTGACCCTGACACCCCTACGACTTTGCAGCCTCCATCATGAAGCTGTCTGGCAGGAGGGGGGGAGCGAAGGAGGAGGGGGGGGGGAGCGGAGGATGAGGGGGGGGGGAGTGGAGGAGGAGGAGGGGGGAGGGGAGCGGAGGAGGGGGGGGGGGAGTGGAGGAGGAGGGGGGGGGAGTGGAGGAGTCCCTGAGAACTCTTTATCTTCTCTCTTTTTGTCCTGTCATTGTTCTCTGTTCTAGACGGTGGTTCTAAGGTTCTGTGTTGTGTTCTCAGAGCTGTGTGCAGGACTGGGGGGAGGAGCTAGAGGAGGAGGCTGTGTACCACGTGACCCTCAAGAGAGTCCAGATCCAGCAGGCAGCCAATAAGGGAGCCCGCTGGTTAGGGGTAAGACCTGTCTGTCTGTCATGTCTGTCTCTCTGCCTGTCTCTCTGCCTGTCTCTCTGTCTGTCTCTCTGCCTGTCTGTCTCTCTGCCTGTCTGTCTCTCTGCCTGTCTGTCTGCCTGTCTGTCTCTCTCCCTGTGTGTCTCTATCACTGTGTTTTTGTCTGTATGTATGTATGCCGAATCTTGTGCAGCCATCTATTGTGAAGGTAGTGAGAGAGAGAGAGAGAGAGTTGGAGAGAGAGTAGGAAAGAGAGACAGCAGGGAAACCCAGCTGGTGTCTAAAGAACATTCTGTTTTGATGGTTGTGAAACTGTGGTGTTTTTAAACCAGCTCACTGAGGTAAACACACACTGAAGTAGTCTGCTGGCCCCAGTCAGTCTGTCAGCCCCTGCCAGCCAGCCAGTCTGTCAGCCAGCCAGCCAGCCAGCCAGCCAGCCAGTCTGTTAGTCAGTCTGTTAGTCAGCCAGTCAGTCAGTCAGCCAGCTGATCTGTCAGTCAGAAGACAGTGGAGGTGGTTCTCTTAGATTGAAAGCAGATTGAATTGTTTCCTGTTAGTGTGCTAGTTGCTCCAAGGTTTCCCCCCATTTCTCTCCTTCTCTTTCTCTCCCTCACTATCTCTCTCTCCTCCTCTCTCATTCTCTCTCTTTCTTTCTCTCTCTGACCTTCTCCTTGTAGACACAATTGTCGGACACATCTGGTGAAAAATAAAACAGCCTTGATTGTCCTTCTAACTCTCAATCCATCTCTCTCTTGCTCTCCCTCCCCTCCAACCTCCCCCTCCTCCCTGCCTCCCTCCCCTCCAACCTCCCCCTCCTCCCTGCCTCCCTCCCCTCCAACCTCCCCCTCCTCCCTGCCTCCCTCCCCTCCAACCTCCCCCTCCTCCCTGCCTCCCTCCCCTCCAACCTCCCCCTCCTCCCTGCCTCCCTCCCCTCCAACCTCCCCCTCCTCCCTGCCTCCCTCCCCTCCAACCTCCCCCTCCTCCCTGCCTCCCTCCCCTCCAACCTCCCCCTCCTCCCTGCCTCCCTCCCCTCCAACCTCCCCCTCCTCCCTGCCTCCCTCCCCTCCCCTCTCCTCTCCAGGTGGAAGGAGACCGCCTCCCCCCTGGGCACACCGTGAGCCAGTTGGAGACGTGTAAGATCCGCAGCATCAGGGCGGGGTCGCTGGAGAAGCTGGTGGAGAACCTGCTCACTGCCTTCGGGGACAACGACCTGACCTACACCAGCATCTTCCTGTCCACCTACCGTGCCTTCACCTCCACCTCCACCGTGTTGCACCTGCTGCTGGACAGGTAGCTCTCTCTCTGCTCTCTCTCTCTCTCTCTCTCTCTCTCTCTCTCTCTCTCTCTCTCTCTCCCTGCTCTCTCTCTCTCTCTCTCTCTCTCTCTCTCTCTCTCTCTCCCTGCTCTCTCCCTGCTCTCTCTCTCTCTCTCTCTCTCTCTCTCTCTCTCTCTCTCTCTCTGCTCTCTCTCTCTCTCTCTCTCTCTCTCTCTCTCTCCCTGCTCTCTCTCCCTGCTCTCTCTCTCTCTCTCTCTCTCTCTCTCTCTCTCTCTCTCTCTCTCTCTCTCTCTCTCTCTCTCTCCCTGCTCTCTCTCTCTCTCTCTCTCTCTCTCTCTCTCTCTCTCTCTCTCTCTCTGCTCTCTCTCTCTCTCTCTCTCTCTCTCTCTCTCTCTCTCTCTCTCTCACTCTCTCTCTCTCCCTGCTCTCTCCCTGCTCTCTCTCTCTCTCTCTCTCTCTCTCTCTCTCTCTCTCTCCCTGCTCTCTCTCTCTCCCTGCTCTCTCCCTGCTCTCTCTCTCTCTCTCTCTCTCTCTCTCTCTCTCTCTCTCTCTCTCTCTCTCTCTCTCTCTCTCTCATTGATTGATTTGCTGTGTTCACTCTGTTTCTCCCTCCCCCTCTCCTCCTCCCCCCTCTCATCCTCCCCCCTCTCCTCCTCCCCCCCTCTCCTCCTCTCTCAGGTATGGCAGTGTGGAGGAGGTAGATGGACAGACAGAGATATCCAAACCTGCTGAAACTAAAGCAGTCAGACAGTAAGATACAATGTTGTCTCTCTCCCCATATCTCTCTCTGTCTTAAATCTTGAATCAGTGGAAGTAATGGTCATGATGGGAGTTTTGACGTCAGTTTTGACGACAGTTCTGACTGCAACCAAACAAACACTTTTAGAAACCAAAATCTCTCCCCCCTTCTCTCCCCTCCTCCCTCTTCAGTGCTCTGGCCTCCATCCTGCGGGCGTGGTTGGACCAGTGTCCCGAGGACTTCCAGGAGCCTCCAGACTACCCCTGCCTGCGCCGGGTGGTGGCCCACCTCCAGAGGGCTCTGCCTGGGTCGGAGGCCCTGCGGCGCGCCCTGGGTCTGTTGGAGCAGCTCCAGCAACAGGCCTGTCTGGGCCCGGACGAGGGTGAGAGAAGGGGGACACCCTGGGGGTTAGGAGGGGGGGACACCCTGGGGGTTAGGAGGGGGGACACCCTGGGGTTAGGAGGGGGGGACACCCTGGGGGTTAGGAGGGGGGGACACCCTGGGGTTAGGAGGGGGGGACACCCTGGGGGTTAGGAGGGGGGGACACCCTGGGGTTAGGAGGGGGGGACACTCTGGGGGTTAGGAGGGGGGGACACCCTGGGGCCAGGAGGGGGGGACACCCTGGGGGTTAGGAGGGGGGGACACCCTGGGGGCCAGGAACACTCTCTAGCCCTGGAGATGGAACTCTTTTCTCACTCCTCAGCAGAAGTAGTGATGTTGCGGTGGGGGGGAGGAGGGAACGTATTGCTTCTGACCAGTGACTTCATGACATCAGACAGATTCTGGTCAGGTTAAGTGTTCCTCTCTATCCTCCTCTCTCATCTTGTTTCATCTGTCTTTCCCTCATCCCATCCCTCCACCTCCATGCAGGTGGTTTCCACGGTAATGGCCCGTTCTGCCTGGGCGAGGAGGAGGAAGTGGAGATCGAGGTCCAGGACGACTTCCTGTCCTTCGATGCAGCGCTGGTGGCCGAGCAGCTGACCTACATGGACGCAGTAAGAGAGCGGGAGGAGGGGGGAGGAGGGGGGAGGCAGTAAGGGGATAACAATAGGATCAGATGTTGAATGGGCTCACAAAGACAGAAAGAAGTAAACTGCTGTTCAACCTCCCTCCTCCCCTCTCTTCTCCTCCCCCTCCTCCTCCCCCTCATCCTCCCCTCCTCCTACCCCTCCTCCTCCCCCTCCACCTCCCCTCCTCCTCCCCCTACACCTCCCCTCTCCTCCTCCCCCTCCTCCCCTTTCCCTCTCCCTCATCCTCCCTCTCCCCCACCTCCTCCCCTCCCCCCCTCCTCCTCCCCCTCTTCCTCGCCTCTCCCCCTCCTCCTCCCCTCCTCCCTCTTCCTCCCCCTCTTCCTCCCCTCTCCCCCTCCTCCTCCCCTCTCCCCTTCCTCCTCCCCTCCCCCTCCTCCTCCCCTCCCCCCTCCTCCTCCCCCTCATCCTCCCCTCCTCCTACCCCTCCCCCTCCACCTCCCCTCCTCCTCTCCCTACACCTCCCCTCTCCTCCTCCCCCTCCTCCCCTTCCTCCTCCCCTCCCCCTCCTCCTCCCCTCCCCCCCCCCTCCTCCCCCTCATCCTCCCCTCCTCCTACCCCTCCCCCTCCACCTCCCCTCCTCCTCCCCCTACACCTCCCCTCTCCTCCTCCCCCTCCTCCCCCTCCTCCTCCCCCTCCTCCCCTTTCCCTCTCCCCCTCCTCCTCCCCTCCCCCACTCCTCCTCCCCCTCTTCCTCCCCTCCCCCCTCCCCCTCCTCCTCCCCTCTCCTCCCCCTCCTCCCCTCCCCTCTCCCCCTCCTCCTCCCCTCTCCTCCTCCAGCTCCTGTTTAAGAAGGTAGTTCCTCATCACTGTCTGGGCTCTGTGTGGTCTCAGAGGGACAAGAAGCAGAACAAGCACGTGGCCGCCAGCGTGCGCGCCACCATCACGCAGTTCAACGGCGTGGCGGCCTGTGTGGTGAGCACTGTGCTCTCCCAGCGCCACCTGCGGCCTCACCTCCGCGCCCGCATCATCCAGCGCTGGGTGGACATCGCTCAGGCATGTAGACACACACACTGTACACAGACACACACACACTCTGACACACACACCTATACACCCCCCCTGACTGTGTTGTGTGTGTGTGCCCTACCAGGAGTGTCGTATCTTTAAGAACTTCTCGTCTCTGCATGCCATCGTCTCAGCGCTGCAGTCCAACCCCCTGTACCGCCTCAAGAGGGCCTGGGCCTGTGTGCACAAGTACGTCCTCATAGGCCGCAAGACATGTCTGTCATGCCTTCAGCCAATCACAGCCACTGTAGTTTATGCTGTCATGAAGCATCCTGTCTCATCTTTCTCTCTCTCTTTCACTCTCTAACCGTCTTTCTCTCTGTCTCTCGCTCGCTCTCTCGCTCTCTCTCTCTGTCGTCCCTCCAGAGACAGCATGCAGACATTTGAGGAACTGTCAGGCATCTTCTCAGACCACAACAACTATCTGACCAGTCGAGAGCTGCTTATGAGGGTAACACACACACACACACACTCCCACATAGGCATAAATACCAAAACATTTGAAAAGGATGAATGAGCCTGTTTGGAGCTGGCTAGCAGCAGCCCTACTCTGGTTTATACCGGACTGGACTTTGGCCCTGAGCCCTTCAGTGATTTGTACACAATAAGCAGTACTTTAAACTCAGATACTCACATGCACACACACATACAATAGTGGGATAACATACCTTATCGTGAGATCATGTGTCCTTGCCCCACCCCTGCAGGAGGGCACCTCTAAGTTTGCCAGTCTGGACAGTGGGGCTAAGGAGCACCACAAGCGCACCCACAAGAGACTGCAGCTGCAGAAGGACATGGTGAGACTCACCCCTCCTTCCTAACCCCTCCTCCCCTCCTCCCCCACACTGCCCCACACAAGGTAGACCTCATCCCTCCTTTTATGGGTGTGTGACCTGTGACCCTGTGTGTGACCTGTGTGTGACCCTGTGACCCTGTGTGTGACCTGTGTGTGACCTGTGTGTGACCCTGTGTGTGACCCTGTGTGTGACCTGTGTGTGACCTGTGTGTGACCCTGTGTGTGACCCTGTGTGTGACCTGTGTGTGACCTGTGTGTGACCTGTGTGTGACCCTGTGTGTGACCCTGTGTGTGACCCTGTGTGTGACCTGTGTGTGACCCTGTGTGTGACCCTGTGTGTGACCTGTGTGTGACCTGTGTGTGACCCTGTGTGTGACCCTGTGTGTGACCCTGTGTGTGACCTGTGTGTGACCCTGTGTGTGACCTGTGTGTGACCTGTGACCTGTGTGTGACCTGTGACCTGTGTGTGACCTGTGTGTGACCCTGTGTGTGACCTGTGTGTGACCTGTGACCTGTGTGTGACCTGTGACCTGTGTGTGACCTGTGACCCTGTGTGTGACCCTGTGTGACCTGTGTGTGACCTGTGTTCCCAGGGGGCCATGCAGGGCACCATCCCCTACCTGGGGACCTTCTTGACGGACCTCACCATGCTGGACACCGCCCTGCCTGACCTGGTGGAGGTCAGTGTGTGTGTGTGTGTGTGTGTTTGACCCTGTGTGTGTGTGTGTGTTTGACCCTGTGTGTGTGTGTGTGTGTGTGTTTGACCCTGTGTGTGTGTGTGTGTGTTTGACCCTGTGTGTGTGTGTGTGTGTTTGACCCTGTGTGTGTGTGTGTAGGTCAAGGTTCTGACATTGAGCTCTTTGTGTTCCTCAGGGAGGCCTCATCAACTTTGAGAAGAGACGCAGAGTACGTGATTTATCACCTGTTACTGCCCATCTGTTACTGCCCACCTGTTACTGCCCACCCGTTACTGCCCACCCGTTACTGCCCACCCGTTACTGCCCACCCGTTACTGCCCACCTTTACTGGCCACCTGTTACTGCCCACCTTTACTGCCCACCTGTTACTGCCCACCCGTTACTGCCCACCTTTACTGCCCACCTGTTACTGCCCACCTGTTACTGCCCACCCGTTACTGCCCACCCGTTACTGCCCACCTTTACTGCCCACCTGTTACTGCCCACCTTTACTGCCCACCTGTTACTGCCCACCAGTTACTGCCCACCTGTTACTGCCCACCTGTTACTGCCCACCTGTTACTGCTCACGCTCTTATTTAGGGTGAAATAACAATGAATATATAATGAGCATGATATGTATGTGACATGTATGACTCCAGGAGTTTGAGGTGATTGCCCAGATCAAGCTGCTGCAGTCAGCCTGCAACAGCTACTGCCTGGCCCCGGACCCTGCCTTCTTACACTGGTTCAGGAACCAGCCCCAGTACAGCGAGGAGGAGAGGTACACTCACACACACACTCACACACACACACTCTCAGACACACACATGCTAACCTGCTGTGTGTGTGTGTGTTGCAGCTATGCCCTGTCATGTGACATCGAGGGACTGGGAGACAGCAGTCCGTCCTCCCCAAAACCTCCCAAGAGCAGCAGCATGGTGAAGAGACTGAGCCTGTGAGTCCTGCACCCTCCCTGCTGGAGAACACCCTCACCTCACCATCACCTCACCCTCACCTCACCTCACCCTCACCTCACCGTCACCTCACCCTCACCTCACCCTCACCTCACCTCACCTCACCCTCACCTCACCTCACCCTCACCTCACCCTCACCTCACCCTCACCCTCACCCTCACCCTCACCTCACCCTCACCCTCACCCTCAGCCCTCACCTCACCCTCACCTCACCCTCACCCTCACCTCACCCTCACCTCACCTCACCCTCACCTCACCCTCACCTCACCTCACCTCACCTCACCCTCACCTCACCTCACCTCACCCTCACCTCACCCTCACCTCACCCTCACCCTCACCCTCACCCTCACCCTCACCCTCACCTCACCCTCACCTCACCCTCACCTCACCCTCACCCTCACCTCACCTCACCTCACCCTCACCTCACCCTCACCTCACCTCACCCTCACCACACCTCACCCTCTCCCACACCTCACCCTCACCTCCTGTATTATAGTACACCCTTCACCTGCACCCTTCTGGGTAAACGTACCCTTTACTTTAGACCTGATCTCCTCCCCCAGCTTGTTCCTGGGAGCAGACTCTTGCAGTCCGCTCCGGGAGGCCCGCTCGCCCCCTGCTGGCAGCTCAGGGGAGAGCATGGACTCAGTCAGCCTGTCTTCCAGCGACTCCAGCCCCTCAGACGGAGACACACACACTGCAGACGCCCTCACACACACACCCACCCCGGATGCTCCGCGCAGCAAGGTGGGAACCCTCACACACACCCCGTATGCTCCGCGCAGCAAGGTGGGAACCCTCACACGCACACGCACAGCACTAACACACACAGTATGATATTCAACAATTGATACTAATGATTGATGTGCGTGTGTGTCCAGCTTTCAGAGTCCTTCTCCTGCACGTCACTCCATTCCATGGACACCATCTCCTCCTCGTCTGCCGCCCCTGCCTCCCCCTCCCTCACCCCTCTCTCCCCCGCTTCCCCTTCCCTCTCCCCTCTCTCCCCCTCCCTCCCCGCCTCCCCCTCCCTCCCCCCCTGCAGCCACCGGCGCTCCATGTCCCTCACCCCTCTCTCCCCTGCCTCCCCCTCCCTCCCCCCGGCCTACAACACCCAGGCCCAGGACGCCTGTGTCATCAGGGTGAGCCTGACGCACGGCAACGGAAACCTCTACAAGAGCATTCTGGTGAGGGGGAGTGTGTGTTAGAGAGAGAGTGTGTTAGAGAGAGAGAGAGTGTTAGAGAGAGAGTGTGTGTTAGAGAGAGAGTGTGTGTGTGTTAGAGAGAGAGTGTGTATGTTAGAGAGAGAGTGTGTGTTAGAGAGAGAGTGTGTTAGAGAGAGAGTGTGTGTTAGAGAGAGAGTGTGTGTTAGAGAGAGAGTGTGTGTGTGTTAGAGAGAGTGTGTGTTAGAGAGAGAGTGTGTTAGAGAGAGAGTGTGTGTTAGAGAGAGAGTGTGTTAGAGAGAGAGAGAGTGTTAGAGAGAGAGTGTGTGTTAGAGAGAGAGTGTGTGTGTGTTAGAGAGAGTGTGTGTTAGAGAGAGAGAGTGTGTTAGAGAGAGAGTGTGTGTTAGAGAGAGAGTGTGTTAGAGAGAGAGAGAGTGTTAGAGAGAGAGTGTGTGTTAGAGAGAGAGTGTGTGTGTGTTAGAGAGAGAGTGTGTGTTAGAGAGAGAGTGTGTTAGAGAGAGAGTGTGTGTTAGAGAGAGAGTGTGTGTTAGAGAGAGAGTGTGTGTGTGTTAGAGAGAGTGTGTGTTAGAGAGAGAGTGTGTTAGAGAGAGAGTGTGTTAGAGAAAACATCCAAAACACAAATGCCAACCCCTTTGGTGATTTCATCCAAAACACACATACTATCCCCATTGCTAATTTCCCCTTTGGTAATTTTATCCAAAACACACATGACAACCCCTTTGGTAATTTCATCCAAAACACACATACTAACCCCTTTGCTAATTTCCCCTTTGGTAATTTCATCCAAAACACACATGCTAAAACCTTTGGTCATTTCATCCAAAACCCACATGCTAACCCCTTTGGTCATTTTATCCAAAACACACATGACAACCCCTTTGGTCATTTCATCCAAAACACACATGCTAACTCCTTTTGTAATTTCCCCTTTGGTCATTTCATCCAAAACACACATGCCAACCCCTTTTGTAATTTCTTCCAAAACACACATGCTACCCCCTTTGGTCATTTTATCCAAAACACACATGACAACCCCTTTGCTAATTTCCCCTTTTGTAATTTCTTCCAAAACACACATGCCAACCCCTTTTGTAATTTCTTCCAAAACACACTTACTAACCCCTTTGCTAATTTCCCCTTTGGTCATTTCATCCAAAACACACATGACAACCCCTTTGGCAATTTCATCCAAAACACACATACTAACCCCTTTGCTAATTTCCCCTTTGGTCATTTTATCCAAAACACACTTGCTAACCCCTTTGGTCATTTCATCCAAAACACACATGACAACCCCTTTGGCAATTTCATCCAAAACACACATACTAACCCCTTTGCTAATTTCCCCTTTGGTCATTTCATCCAAAACACACATGCTAACCCCTTTGGTAAATTCATCCAAAACACACATGCTAACCCCTTTTGTAATTTCTTCCAAAACACACATGCTAACCCCTTTGGTCATTTCATCCAAAACACACATACTAACCCCATTGCTGATTTCCCATTTGGTAATTTCATCCAAAACACACATGCTAACACCTTTGGTGATTTCATCCAAAACACATATGCTAAAACCTTTGGTCATTTCATCCAAAACCCACATGCTACCCCCTTTGGTCATTTTATCCAAAACACACATGACAACCCCTTTGCTAATTTCCCCTTTTGTAATTTCTTCCAAAACACACATGCCAACCCCTTTTGTAATTTCTTCCAAAACACACATGCCAACCCCTTTGGTAATTTCATCCAAAACACACTTACTAACCCCTTTGGTAATTTCCCCTTTGGTCATTTCATCCAAAACACACATGACAACCCCTTTGGCAATTTCATCCAAAACACACATACTAACCCCTTTGCTAATTTCCCCTTTGGTCATTTCATCCAAAACACACATGCTAACCCCTTTGGTCATTTCATCCAAAACACACATGACAACCCCTTTGGCAATTTCATCCAAAACACACATACTAACCCCTTTGGTCATTTCATCCAAAACACACATACTAACCCCTTTGCTAATTTCCCCTTTGGTCATTTCATCCAAAACACACATGCCAACCCCTTTTGTAATTTCTTCCAAAACACACATGCTAACCCCTTTGGTCATTTCATCCAAAACACACATGACAACCCCTTTGGTCATTTCATCCAAAACACACATGCTAACACCTTTGGTAATTTCATCCAAAACACATATGCTAAAACCTTTGGTCATTTCATCCAAAACCCACATGCTACCCCCTTTGGTCATTTTATCCAAAACACACATGACAACCCCTTTGCTAATTTCCCCTTTTGTAATTTCTTCCAAAACACACATGCCAACCCCTTTTGTAATTTCATCCAAAACACACTTACTAACCCCTTTGCTAATTTCCCCTTTGGTCATTTCATCCAAAACACACATGACAACCCCTTTGGCAATTTCATCCAAAACACACATACTAACCCCTTTGCTAATTTCCCCTTTGGTCATTTCATCCAAAACACACTTGCTAACCCCTTTGGTCATTTCATCCAAAACACACATGACAACCCCTTTGGCAATTTCATCCAAAACACACATACTAACCCCTTTGCTAATTTCCCCTTTGGTCATTTCATCCAAAATACACATGCTAACCCCTTTGGTAAATTCATCCAAAACACACATGCTAACCCCTTTTGTAATTTCTTCCAAAACACACATGCTAACCCCTTTGGTCATTTCATCCAAAACACACATGCTAACCCCTTTTGTAATTTCTTCCAAAACACACATGCTAACCCCTTTGGTCATTTCATCCAAAACACACATACTAACCCCATTGCTGATTTCCCATTTGGTAATTTCATCCAAAACACACATGCTAACACCTTTGGTGATTTCATCCAAAACACATATGCTAAAACCTTTGGTCATTTCATCCAAAACCCACATGCTACCCCCTTTGGTCATTTTATCCAAAACACACATGACAACCCCTTTGCTAATTTCCCCTTTTGTAATTTCTTCCAAAACGCACATGCCAACCCCTTTTGTAATTTCTTCCAAAACACACATGCCAACCCCTTTGGTAATTTCATCCAAAACACACTTACTAACCCCTTTGGTAATTTCCCCTTTGGTCATTTCATCCAAAACACACATGACAACCCCTTTGGCAATTTCATCCAAAACACACATACTAACCCCTTTGCTAATTTCCCCTTTGGTCATTTCATCCAAAACACACATGCTAACCCCTTTGGTAAATTCATCCAAAACACACATGCTAACCCCTTTTGTAATTTCTTCCAAAACACACATGCTAACCCCTTTGGTCATTTCATCCAAAACACACATACTAACCCCATTGCTGATTTCCCATTTGGTAATTTCATCCAAAACACACATGCTAACACCTTTGGTAATTTCATCCAAAACACATATGCTAAAACCTTTGGTCATTTCATCCAAAACCCACATGCTACCCCCTTTGGTCATTTTATCCAAAACACACATGACAACCCCTTTGCTAATTTCCCCTTTTGTAATTTCTTCCAAAACACACATGCCAACCCCTTTTGTAATTTCTTCCAAAACACACATGCCAACCCCTTTGGTAATTTCATCCAAAACACACTTACTAACCCCTTTGGTAATTTCCCCTTTGGTCATTTCATCCAAAACACACATGACAACCCCTTTGGCAATTTCATCCAAAACACACATACTAACCCCTTTGCTAATTTCCCCTTTGGTCATTTCATCCAAAACACACATGCTAACCCCTTTGGTCATTTCATCCAAAACACACATGACAACCCCTTTGGCAATTTCATCCAAAACACACATACTAACCCCTTTGCTAATTTCCCCTTTGGTCATTTCATCCAAAACACACATGCTAACCCCTTTGGTCATTTCATCCAAAACACACATGCTAACCCCTTTGGTCATTTCATCCAAAACACACATGACAACCCCTTTGGTCATTTCATCCAAAACACACATACTAACCCCATTGCTGATTTCCCATTTGGTAATTTCATCCAAAACACACATGCTAACCCATTTCCCATCTCTGTTGGTGATGCTGCATATCTGTGGCCTGTGGGTGTGTATATGAGGGAGGGTCTGTGACATTAGAGTTGACCAATCAATGTTCTTTGTTGTACCGCCCCTCCACCAGTTGACCAGTCAGGATAAGACTCCAGCTGTGGTTGCCAGGGCGATAGCCAAACATAACCTGGAGGTGGAGGCAGAGGAAGGATACGAGCTGGTCCAGGTCATATCAGAGGAGAGAGGTACACACACACTTATATACAGTATACACACACTTCTATATACACACACAGACCATGTTAAAACCATCTCTCTTTCTTTCCCTCCTCAGAGCTGGTGATCCCAGACAACGCTAACGTCTTCTACGCCATGAACACGTCTGTTAACTTTGACTTCCTGTTGCGTGGGCGTGGCTCGTCGTCGCGTCCAGTTCAGATGAGATGTCGCACCACCCTCCCTCGCGCCCAGCAGCGCTCCAGCCTATCACAGCGCCTCAGCAAGGTCACCCTGTGACCCAGTCTCCACCCCCTGCTCTTCTTCTGTCTCTCCCCCACTGGACCCACCACTGTGACACTCCAGACAGAGCTGGGCTATAGTGTGACTGCAGGGCGCCCCCTGCTGGCCCCTCCACAACCAGCAGAACCTCCCGACTTAACAGTATTCTACCAAACTTCCTGTTGTCAACGTTAACTACTCCCCTCTTCTCCAGTTGTATATGTGTCCAATCAGAGAGAGAGGTGGCCGGGGACTGCATCTGACAGGCCAATCCCGTAGCCTTCATTAACTGATTACGAATGGACTCCCTCGTCAGTATTCTGATCTGGTTAATAATAGGCAGGCGCTGTGATGTCATGGCATGTTTCTCCTGCATGCCCCTCCCACTGCGAGCTGCGTGACGAAGCTTTCTGATTGGCTCTGGACTAAATAGGCCCCTCCTAATGGGCACCTTCCCTCATGTACATGTTTTATGTTCTTTTGTAAGGATGTCAGACGATTAGTAGCTGTTTTTAAATGAGAATATGAATGGAGATGATGTAGGACAATAAAACAACTTCCCTCGTTTCTGGTGTGGTGTAAATGACCAACTAGTTTAAATGACACTATAAACACTCATTTGCAAAACCTGGCAATCGTGATTGGCAATAAGATCACCTGACCAATACCTGAGATGGCAGTTACAATGCCAGTTATTTAGAAAGTTTGTGATGTGATACAAGGAAAATCTATTTAAGTAATTCATTTATTATAACACGACAGGGAACCATGTTTTATCAATTTATGACTTTATTTTCTAATATATTTGTACATTCTTGGAAAAAAGAAGAAAACTAAATAGAGAAAGTTCACAACAAGTCAATAATAATTCATAACTGGATCAAATTAAAACAAAAAAAAACATTTCTGAAGACAACGTAGAATAAAAGTCTGGAGGAGGGGTGGGTCTGAAGGAATCAGAACACAGAGAGCCTTCCTTGTTTTGGTTGCTACGGCCACATGATTAACATGATATCCAGCCCATAATACACCACACAGGTCAGTTAGCTACTTATCAGCTGTCTGCACAACACATACCAGAGAGGGAGAGGGATAGAGACAGATAGAGAGACGGAGAGAGCGAGACAGAGAGAGAGACAGACAGACAGACAGAGAGAGAGACAGAGACAGACAGAGAGACACAGAGACAGACAGACAGAGAGACAGACAGAGAGAGACAGACAGAGACCCCTAGGCGTGCAGGCCCAGCTCCACAGAGAGAGGCAGACAGAGAGAGAGAGACAGAGAGAGAGACAGACAGACAGAGACCCCTAGGCGTGCTGGCCCAGCTCCACAGAGACAGAGACAGACAGAGAGAGAGACAGAGAGAGACCCCTAGGCGTGCTGGCCCAGCTCCTGTCCTATGAAGCGTCTCAGGCGCTCCAGGTACTGGCTGTAGAGCTCGATGTCGTTATGCCCCGCCCCCTCCACCCAGAGCGGCTCCACGGCGGAGGGGCAGCGCTCGTACAGCGCCAGGCCGTGGGAGAAGTCGATGACCTCGTCCTCCGTCCCGTGGATGATGAGGACGGGCGAGGGAATCCTGGAGACCTTCTCTATACTGGGGGAGATATAACATGGGAGAGGTTATCATTATACTGGGAGGGAGATATAACATGAGAGAGGATATCATTATACTGGGGGGGAGATATAACACGGGAGAGGTTATCATTATACTGGGAGGGAGATATAACATGAGAGAGGTTATCATTATACTGGGGGGGAGATATAACATGACAGAGGTTATCATTATACTGGGAGGGAGATATAACATGAGAGAGGTTATCATTATACTGGGGGGGAGATATAACACGGGAGAGGTTATCATTATACTGGGGGGGAGATATAACACGGTAGAGGTTATCATTATACTGGGGGGGAGATATAACACGGGAGAGGTTATCATTATACTGGGAATGAGATATAACATGAGAGAGGATATCATTATACTGGGGGGGAGATATAACACGGGAGAGGTTATCATTATACTGGGAGGGAGATATAACATGAGAGAGGTTATCATTATACTGGGGGGGAGATATAACATGACAGAGGTTATCATTATACTGGGAGGGAGATATAACATGAGAGAGGTTATCATTATACTGGGGGGGAGATATAACACGGGAGAGGTTATCATTATACTGGGGGGGAGATATAACACGGGAGAGGTTATAATTTTGAATGTTTGCCGGCTGTGTCAGACTGTGGTTGTTTATGTGACAGAGTATTTTTAAGAGTGTTTGTGTGAGTGCCTGAGAATGCGTACGTATGCTACATGAGTACGTGTGCAGTGTTTCCCACACACAGACTCATTTGTGGCGGTGCGCCACAGAATCAACACTGGCCGCCACATATTGCGTTTCGTTATATATTTTAAATGCCGTCTAAAACACGCAGTATACTCGTTCAGCTGCATTTCCTTCCCCTGCTCTCCCTCAGTCTCTGTCACTCACGCGTCTCTCACACACACAGTCACAACGTCAACACACGTTAGCAACGACGCAATGCGATATCAGCGAGCCTTCAGAATTAGTACCGTAGCTAAGTGTAGGAAAGATTAGGTTACTTTTCGCTAGGTACCTACGAACATGTCTTAATCTGCTAGACAAGTGGGCTAGCACTAGAGTTGCTACCTGCATATATGCAAACATTTTTTACAATATTTTCAGGCTTCAACCAGTGCTGCTCAAGCAGAAAGACAGGGTCAGGGAGAGAAAGAGAGAGATTTGTTAGGCATTAAAGAAAGGGTAGGAGAGGAGGACAGCATCCAACATAGCTAATACATATATATTTAATTTAACATTTAGTTCTGAGTAACGTCCCCCCAACCCCCCGCCACAAATTGCTTTCTAATCTGTGGGAAACCCTGCGTGTGTGTGTGTGTGTGCAGCACTGACTTGGGGAAGGCGTCAAAGCAGTAGGTCTTGCTGGTGTCGGGGAAGGCCACCCTCATGCCGGAGGTGAGGGCAGAGTGCAGGATGACGGCAGCACACTCGTAGCGGGACGCCAGGTCCACGGTGGGCACCGTGCCGATGCTCTGACCGTACAGGATGACGCTCTCTGGACTGATGCCATACCTGGACACCAGGGGGCACACGGTTACACACACACACCTCCAACTCTCTCACTCACACACACACACCTCCAACTCTCTCACTCACACACACACACACCTCCAACTCTCTCTCACACACACACACACACCTTGAACTCTCTCACACACACACCTCTAACTCTCTCTCACACACACACACAAATATCTCCAACTCTCTTTCTCACACACACACACACACACCCTCCCCAGGTGCATTGTGGGGGTTGTAGTCACCGTGTGCGCAGGGCGTGCCAGGCAGTGTCTATGTCAGCGTAAAGGTTCTTCTCGGAGGGCTTCCCGCTGCTGGCGCCGTAGCCAGAGTAATCGTAGGAGAAGATGTTGCAGTTAATCCGGGAGCCCAGGCCCAGGTAGAAGCTGCTCATCTGGCCCAGGTCCACAGCGTTCCCGTGGGAGAACAGGACTGTGTACCTGCAGGGAGGGACAGACAGGCTGAGTAGGCACTGGATCCATCTGCTCTGCTGTAGGTAGCAGGTCTCTCTCTGTCTCTGTGCGTGTGTGTATTTCTCTCTCTCTCACACTCTCACAAACACACACACACACACACAGACACACACAGACACAGACAGAGAAAGAACAGTAGAGCAGGTAGCAGTAGGGCAGCTGGGGTCAGGCAGGAGAGCAGGAAGTTCTGAGTCTTGTGATGAGGAAGTGGGTTCAGGAAGTGAAGGAAACAGGATGTATGGAAAACAGACAGAGGGGGAGGAGAGGAGGGGGAGGAGAGGAAGAGGGAACAGGATGTCTGACAGCCAGTCTGTCTGCTCTCTGTCCCACCAAACCCAACTACACTGGTCATACACACACACACACACACGTGTGCACACGGGCGTCACGTGTAGGTACCTGGCGTTGGGGGCACAGCGGATGTACATGCAGCAGACCTGGTTCCCTCTGGAGGAGCGCGTGAGGAACACGTCTGTGGTGTCCAGCTCTCTCTGGGAGTACTGGAACTCTGCTCTCTCTGAAAGCTGCAGCTTCCAGCGGCCCTCCCCTGGGCCCCCGGGCCTCCCGGCCCCCCGTGGCCTGGCGCTGGGGGGGACCTCTGGATCTGGAAGCAGGGAGTAGGTGGGCTCTGGGGGCAGGAAGGCAAGCTTGGCGGCAATGCGGCCGGGACAGGGCGGGCAACAGAAGAGGCAGCATAGCTCGCTAAAAGACAGGCAGTTCATGGTTCCCTGGGGGAGAGGGGGGGGGGGGTGACGTAAAAATTAAATTGATCCACGATGTTCAACGCAAGCAATGAACTAATCTGTAGCCTCACAAATTCATTAATGTAACACAAGATCATCAATCCCCCTGTTGAACGTACCTTGCTCAGAGTTGAGGAGAGTATTGACAATAAAAAAGTACTTAACGAAAACGGAATTTGCAGCGACAATAAGCAAATGATTCTGCGCCGGGAGTAAACTAGGCTACATTAGAACAACCGCAACTCAAATCCAAAACAAAGCGGCTAAAACTCGACTGGCTCACCCTTTTTAGTTGGACAGAGTCGAAGCCAGTCGGCGGATAAAAAAACTGCTATTTACACTGAACGAGGAGTGGATTCTTTGACTTGAGTATTGAAGTCCCCTTATTGAAATCCATGTTTTCAGTTGAAACTTCGTGTCACTGGCTGTTGTCGTGAGGTTCGTATGGCCAGATGATCGGTGGGGAGAGCCGGATGACTCTTCACTGAAGCTTGTCTCTGAAGTTCGATGATCTGGTGACTTGCAGTCCTTATCTATTTAGCAAACCGTCTGTGTTTACCAAACCCAGTCGCTGCAGTTGGATAGTGACAGTTCCAAAATAATGGAGGGCTCGGATACGTCTCATCCGCAGCGAGTTACATAAAACATCTCTGACAGCATGGAAACTCAACCGCACATCAATAAATTCTTAAAGTTAACCAGACCAACTCAACACCCTGATCAAGCGAGAGTTCAGCTGCGGAAATCAGCTGCTTCAGGTAGCTATTAGCTAGCTAGCTGTGCGATCCAGATCCTGACTCGCAAAGACGCCGAAGGCACTTAGATTAAAGTAACTTTGAAAACGCAAAAAAGCGTGTATAACGTGTCTCCTGTACTTAAATATGTTTTGACTGTCCAACGTTACAGAGAATTTGGTAGCTGCTGTCATCCATATTAATCTACGGATACGGTCTTATTTTTTTTAATCTGTTTTGTATACAACACTGGAGTACTTCCGGGTCACAATTTTATTGCATCTTTTTTCAAAATAAAGACGTCTAAAATATAAAAGAAAATAACTTGACTTCGTTTGTACCATCTGTGTGACCAGATGGTAATATGTAATTGACATAAAATACATCGTTTGCAAGCAGACATATCTAAGCTATCTAGATTTAAAGATAATTTAAACAATTTTAGGGTTCTTTTATTTCGAAAAACTTGACCTGTTGAAAAGATCAGATGTTTCCTCTTCAGATGCGTTACTCTGGTTAGTCAGATGTAACGTCGCCCATTTATCTCTGGCGTTTTTTCACGCAGAATACATTAATCCAAAGCGATGTGCGATCGGATCACTAAATTGGCCGCGTTAGCTCTATTATGCTGGTAGCCTGTACCATGATCACGCGCGCCAACAATACCAGATGGCGCTGTTGTCATTCATAAAAAACTATGAATGACACAATACAAGTTAAAGAATTAAAGTTTTATTAAGGTAGGAAATATTGAATATTGATTAGTATCAGTGGGTCAACCTGAAGTGAACATACACTAGCATAAGACCACAAACAATCAATCATACACGCAACTCACAGTGACACAGCCCAACCGCAGACATCACATCCCACTGTCAACGAACATTCAAATCGCAGCTCGCGGATGGACAGATGGTAATGAAGCAGTTGATTGGAGTAAAAAAGGTCTGCGTGTTTATTGGTTGTCTGGCTCGAATCCCGAAGCACGTCACTCACATCAGAGGTCATAGTGCGAAGTCGGGTCACATGACATGGGGGGGGAAACACCCTGTTTTTGACTGACTGACACACACACACACATATACACACAGGGTGACAGAGAGGGTATGGCCACCTCTTACACACCAGAACAGCTGAGAGATCAATTTGTTAACCCCGCCCCCTGCCCTCTTATAATCACCTCAGCGCCATGCCATGCCTCACTCCACCGGACTGATAAAGGACATCAGGAAAATACAATTAAAACAAACTTAAAGCAACTTCACTCACTGCACACACAGAGCAGGTTGTGCATCTTATACATAGTCACAGACGTGTGTGTGTGTGTGTAAACTTGTGCGGTGAAAGAATCTAACAACAAAAAAGCTGTTCTCACATTCAGATATCAAGACAAACTGTCCTCCCAAAGTTAGGAGTGATGCAGATCACAGGGTCATGTTATACAGTCCTGTAGTCACATGGTTATGTTATACAGTCCTGTAGAGTCACAAGGTCAAGACTCGTATTTGACACTTTCACAAGGAAGCATATTCATCTGCGGTCATCTGTTCTCCTGTCCTGGTCCCAGCTGCTCTTTCAGGTGTGTCTGTAGGGGCACCCAGTAGGGCTGGGGGGCACCCAGTAGGGGTGGGGGCACCCTGTAGGGCTGGGGGGCACCCAGTAGGGCTGGGGGCACCCTGTGAGCTGGTGGCACCCTGTAGGGCTGGGGGCACCCTGTAGGGCCGGGAGCACCCTGTAGGTGTGGGGGGCACCCTGATCTTAGAGAGATGGGTTAAACTGGTCTCTCACCTTTGGCATGATAGTCCATCTCTCCTGTCTCAACTCCTCCTCCTCACCTCTACACCTGCCCTCCCCACCATTACACCTGCCCGCCCCATCTCCTCCTCTGCTAGATCATCACGTTCAGACTCTGTCTCGCACCCAGGGAACCCAGCCCTGTGCGTGGTAGTGAGGAGCAGGGAGAGGCTGTGACCAGCAGGGGGCTCCCTGTGTGCTTCCTGTTACCTCACAACACATAACACGCCAACAACACAAACATGAAACTACACAAACATGTACAAACTCCCAAAAAAGGTAAATTAAAAGCAACAAAACATTCTGAAAAGGGGCAGAAACGACCAGCTACAGTCTGGCTCAGAAACCTAACAGATGGTTAAAACACTGCATGTGCACGTCGTTCCCACGGTAACACTGAGCATCCCTCCTCTCGTCACCGTCCAGAAAGCCTGAAGTACAGGACACAGGTGGCCAGAGAGGAGGGTGTGTGTGTGAGGGTGTGTGTGTGTGATGTGTGTGTGTGTGAGGGTGTGTGTGTGTGTATGGTGTGTCTCCAGACAGTCCCCGGAATGACACAGCTGCACCCACAGTGAAGCAACACCCAGAAGATCAGACAGACAAGTCTTTAGTGTAACAGAATGTGTGTGTGCGTGTGAGAGAATGTGTTTAGTTCAGTGAAAAAGTTTTCAGACTCCAAACCATGTCTCACAGATGAGGGAGAAAACAGTCATAATGAGGAATAGCACACAGCCTTGACATGACCCCCCTCTCACACTCACACACAGCAGGGGGTGTTTGAGCCTGGTGAGGAGGTGAGAGGTGTGTTCCTGCAGGACCCCTCATGGTTAGTGTTAATATTGTGTGTGTGTGTGAATGCATGTGAACAAGAAACAAGGTTAATGAAGCGTGAGATGAAACTAGACACACTTTGTCCAGTGCTTTCTGTGTGGATGTTTACATATTCTCACTGCGTGAGTGAGTGTGTGGGTGAGTGTGAGTGTGTGTGAGTGTGTGTGAGTGTGTGTGTAGCCCATGATAGGCCAAAAAGCCATCTAAGGGCGAGAATGTTGGAATCAACAAAACAAATACAGGAAAATATCCTTTATGTCCATCCATGAGAAGAGAGGAGGGAGGGAGGGAGGGAGCGAGGGAGCGAGGGAGGGAGGGAGGGAAGGAGGGAGGGAGGGAAGGAAGGAAGGAAGGAAGGAAGGAAGGAAGGAAGGAAGGAAGGAAGGAAGGAGGGAGGGAGGGAGGGAGCGAGGGAGGGAGGGAGGGAGCGAGGGAGGGAGGGAGGGAGCGAGCGAGGGAGCGAGGGAGGGAGGGAGGGAGGGAGGGAGGGGGGAGGGAGGGAGGGAGGGAGGGAGGGGAAGAGGAGTGGTCCTTGTGTAAAGTGCTACACAGGGAACCATAGTGGTGCAGATCCTAGTTCAGTAGTCTATATTCACACACACACACACACACACACACACTCAGGGGTCGTGTCATTAAGGCAGAGGTGGGGCTGCAGTGAGCTTGGGGTCAGAGTTCAGAAGTTAAGCTCATGGCAGTGATAGCTCTAATCTGAGTCTCTCCTCCTCCTCTCCTCTTGTCTCCTCTCCTCCTCTCATTTCCTCTTCCATCACTCAAAGGACATGAGATTGGTTGGGACCTAGGACACAGATACACCAGTATCACTATGGCACTGAGGGGGGCTGAGATTGTGTGTATGTGAGTGTGTGTGTGTGAGTGAGTGAGTGAGTGAGTGTACCTGCTGTCTGTTGCTCTGGCAGGCAGCGCTGAGGTGTTTAAACCACAGCTGAGCATTGGCTTTGTTACCTGCCTGGTACTTGTAGCTGTTACCTAGGAAACACACATTTACAAGACAGACAGGCAGGCAGATAAGAGTTGGCATGTGTCAAGGTCAAGGTGAGGGTTATGGTCAGGGGTCAGGGTCTCACCGTGCTCGGAGTCCGTGAGCAGGAAGACGTCAGGGTGCTCAGGGTCGTCGGCCATCATGGCCATCAGACCTACAACACACACACTCTTACTGCAGGAGGACTTGAACTGGAGAGAGAGGGGGGGGGAAGGAGAGACAGAGAGAGAGACAAAGAGAGAAGAGAGAGAGAGACAGAGAGAGAAGAGAGACAGAGACAGAGAGAGAAGAGAGAGAGAGACAGAGAGAGAAGAGAGAGAGACAGAGAGAGAGGGGGAGGGAGAGACAGAGACAGAGACAGAGAGAGAGAGACAGAGAGAGAAGAGAGAGAGAGACAGAGAGAGAAGAGAGAGAGAGACAGAGAGAGAAGAGAGAGAGACAGAGAGAGAAGAGAGAGAGAGACAGAGAGAGAGGGAAACAAACACAATGTTTCCATTACTCTCTTGTACAGGGCCACAATGATGTCATAGCTCATTATCCAATGAGTACTTCCATGTGTCTCCGCCACCACACTAGCCCCGCCCCTTACCCTCTCTCCAGCCCTCCCTCCCGCCCACGTGTGACTGAGTGAGTGTGAGAACTCACATGCTTCCTCTCGCTGGCTTTGAGAGACTTGGCGTTGTAGTAGTAGAGCTGAGATCCACACAGAGCCATCCAGTACTTAGTCCAGGAAGACACCTACACACACACACACACACTCAGGTACAATACACTGGGGTATGTGTGTCAAGGCGGTGTGTGTGTGTTCGTACCGTGGGTTTCCTGCCCTCCCTCAGCAGGGTCTTGCGTCTCAGGACCCCCTGCAGGGTCACCGCTCCAGGGTACAGGTGCACCGCCAGCTCCTCCGAATCTGCAGAGCTGAGAACACGCACGCACCGCACACACACACACAGCCGAGAGGAAGAGGAGTCTGATGATGAAGACACCGCAGAGAGCCTCCACCATACACCACCATGACACACACACACACACTAGAGCCTGACCGATAAAATGATTTTTAAGGCCGATATCGATACAAATATTTGGTGATTTAAAAATCCGATATTCCGATATATTGGCAGATATATATAAAACTAAAAATCCAGAAATGTGTGACCAATATATTCATTTATCGGCCATTATGAGCCTTGATTTTGTATCTTGTTTGTTTGTATTGTGAAGGCATAATGAAAAAATAATAATATATATTTTGTTATCAGCCATTATAAAGGCCAATAATATCGGCTGGCCGATAAATCGGTCGGGCTCTAACACACCCCACCACCACCACACACACACACAGTGGCCCAGGCACAGAGGCCTTTGGAGGGGGCAGGTATATGGGGGCAGGTAGAGGGGGCAGGTGGAGGGTGTACCTGCAGGACCGCAGGGCTCCTCTGTAGGGGATGCGGGTGGCACGAGTCACAGGGCCCAGGGAGTGATAGAGGCGAGTCCTGTGATAGGACACAGGCAGGTCAGGTGAGACCACACCTGGACCAGTAGGAGGGGAGCTCTGATTGGTGGTTAAACAGCTTCAGATAAAGGGATTGAGCTCTGATTTGTGGTTAAACATGATCAGATGATGGTATTGCGCTCTGATTAGTGGTTGAACAGGTTCAGATAGAGGGATTGGAGCGCTGGGTGGTGATGCTGAGGTTTCTTTCTGGGACAGAGACAACGTTGGGTGATGTATTTTTGGCACATTGATTAGGTAAGTTCCACCATGAACAATACTGGTGGAATCACTGGAGGGAGGGAGAGAGTGGGAGAGGGGTTCAGTGAGAGAGAGAGGGGGAGATCAGGGTACTTGCAAGTTTCAGTAAGTCAAATTTAAGACCTTTTGAAGGCATTTTAAGACCATAAAAGATTGAAATGTAAGACCTACACGACGCATTACCCCAAAAATATTCAAATCAAAGAAATTCTGAAAAAAACATTTTGTTTCAATGAATTCACATAAATAACCTTATTGAATATTTTTTTGGCAAATTTGCAGCGGGCCTCGTATCGGGAGCCTCGTATCGGGAGCCTCGTATCGGGAGCCTCGTACCGGGAGCCTCGTACCGGGAGCTGGGTACAGGAGCTGGGTACTGGAGCTGGGTACAGGAGCTGGGTACTGGAGCTGGGTACTGGAGCTGGGTACAGGAGCTGGGTACAGCTTGTAAACAGCAGTGGATCGCTGTGATCTAGCCATGTCTCATTGAAAGTACACTTTAACACAGAGCCGAACTTTAACAAACTCTGAGGAGACTCAGATGTATTTCGCAGGCAGGTATTGCATCACGGGATTTGTAGTTTATCACCGCGAATGTACCAACACCAAAATCCCCCAGAAAAAACTACAACACAACACTGAACCAACGTTCTGAGGGCAGCGTTCCGCTGGTTTGTGGCAACGACTCCAGAGCTCTGCTTCGTAGCCTACGACTCAACACCTTTTGCTACTTTGTAATAACTTTCTGAGGCCAGCGTTTCTGGAAATGAACGAGGGTAAAACCTTTTTTAGACCTGTCAAAATGAAATTTAAGACCTTGGATAAAAATCTGTCTGTTTTTAAGACGTTTAAGGCCTTCAATTTAAAGTTCCGAATTTTAGATCCAGCAGGAACCCTGGGAGATATACTGCTAAGTGTTGAGGGTGGAAGGGGTTCAGAGAGAGGGGGGGAGATAAACTGCTAAGTGTTGAGGGTGGGAGGGATCCATGTGCAGCACTGAGAGGATAGAAGAGGGAGGAGGGGAGGGGATGAGGAACCAGCTCTGAGGACATGACCAGCTGCAAGGACACACTGACCCGGTCCTGGTCCAACACACACTGACGTGATGCTGAGATGTGTGTGGGTGTATATGTGTGTGTGAGCTTGTGTGTGTATGTGTGTCCACCTACCTCTCAAAGACTGGCCAGGACATCTCTTCACTGAGCTCTGATCCTTCACTGCTCCCTACCCCCCCCACACACACACACACAGTTAGATATGCCAGCTGTGTGTATGAGTGTGTGTGTGTATGAGTGTGTGTGTGCTGACCCAGTGAGATGCCGCTGCTCAGAGTGGAGCTCTCGGCCTGTCCTCTGGAGGGGGCGTGGCTCTCCATGACGCTGTCGTCCAATAGGTGTCGAGAGCCGGCGTTGGGGAAGGTGGCGCTCTTGAACTCCACGCTGTTCATCTTCTGGATGAAGCTGAGAGAGGAGGGGGAGGGTCACACTGAGGAGGAGGGTCACACTGGGGAGGAGGAGGTCTGTAGGGGGTCTCTCTCACTTGTATCCCAGGCTAGGGTTAGGGTTAGGGGGGTCTGTAGGGGGTCTCTCTCACTTGTATCCCAAGCTGTGGCACTTCCTGTGGCCGTAGGGCAGCAGGTTCCTGGGGGAGGGGGGGGTGGCGGGGGCCTTGGTTGCCTCGGCTACGATGATGCCCTTCCTGCCACAGAGAGGAGAGGCAGACCCCTCCTGGCCTGGAGTGAGGGAGAGAGACAGATAAAGATATTTAGAGAGAGAGAGAGACAGAGAGAAGGAGAGAGGGAGGGAGACAAAGAGAGAGGGAGAGAGAGAGATGGAGAGACAGAGAGGGAGAGACAGACATTGAGGGAGGGAGACAGAGAGAGAGAGGGGAGAGAGAGAGGGGGGAGAGAGACAGAAAGATGGAGAGACAGAGAGAGATAGAGAGAGAGGGGGTACCTGCAAGGTCTTCTCTGGGGCGTGGTGTGCTACTGGCTGGCTCAATCTTCAACGATAACCTGAACACAGAGCACACGCTAGTAACTCCACTATACATGCTAGTAACACACTAGTAACTCCACTCTACATGCTAGTAGCTCCACTCTACATGCTAGTAACACGCTAGTAACTCCACTGTACATGCTGGTAACACGCTAGTAACTCCACTCTACATGCTAGTAACACATTAGTAACTCCACAATATATGCTAGTAACACACTAGTAACTCCACTCTACATGCTAGTAACACGCTAGTAACTCCACTCTACATGCTGGTAACACGCTAGTAACTCCACTCTACATGCTAGTAACACATTAGTAGCTCCACAATATATGCTAGTAACACACTAGTAACTCCACTCTACATGCTAGTAACATGGTTGTAACTCCACTCTACATGCTAGTAACATGCTTGTAACTCCACTCTACATGCTAGTAGCATGCTTGTAACTCCACATATTCTCTTGTTAGGGTTAGGCCTAGGGTTTTTCTCTCACTTGTAGTTGTCGTCCTCCACAAACTTCTGCAGCTCCTCGATGTAGCGGACTGAGTTCAGGTACTTCTGGACATGAGGCAGCACAGCCACATCTGAGAGAGACCAGCAGAGAGACAACACTGCTGTAACAGAGAGACCAGCAGAGAGACCAGCACCTCCAGGGATGATCCTGGGGAGGTTGGGTGTGAGTGTGGAAAGTGCCTCACCGTAGCTGCAGGACCTCTGCAAGTCAGAGATGATGCGCAGGATGTTGTTCATCAGGTTGGACCTCTGCTCGTTCTCCAGGATGCTGCCGGTGGAGGGGTAGGCGGAGTCTATGTAGGTGAGGTCAGACAGGTACATCCCTGCAGACAGACAGGTCATACCCAGTCAGACAGACAGACAGGTCACACCCAGTCAGACAGACAGACAGGTCACACCCAGTCAGACAGACAGGTCACACCCAGTCAGACAGACAGACAGGTCACACCCAGTCAGACAGACAGACAGACAGGTCACACCCAGTCAGACAGACAGGTCACACCCAGTCAGACAGACAGGTCACACCCAGTCAGACAGACAGGTCTCTCCTCTCCGAGAAGTTTCCAGTGTGCAACATTACAGAGTAAACGCCACACAATGACTCACATACCATCAATCTTTAAGCTTCTTTCTCTCTCCCTTAGTCTACTCTAGACTAGCCTCTAGGTTAGCCTCCCTCCCTCCGGGACAGCTGAACAGCAGCACAAGGAACATGACAGGATAATATAGCCAGACACATCAAGTATGCGTGGCTGAGTTCCCCCCCCTTCCCTCTCCCTGCAGGACAGAACACCAGCATCTGATCAAAACCAGAGAGAGAGAGGGACAAGGGGGGGAAGGTGCTCATTATGGTGTGTAAACAGTCAAGGAACACTGATCAGACGCCCCCCCCCCTCCCCCCAGCAGAGACTCCCCCAGCAGGGTCTCTCCTCCAGCAGGGTCTCTCCTCCAGCAGGGTCTCTCCTCCAGCAGGGTCTCTCCCCCAGCAGGGTCTCTCCCCCAGTAGGGCCTCTCCTCCCCCCAGTAAGGTCTCTCCCCCAGCAGGGTCTCCCCCCCCCCCAGTAGGGTCTCTCCCCCAGTAAGGTCTCTCCCCCAGCAGGGTCTCCCCCCCCCCCAGTAGGGTCTCTCCCCCAGTAGGGTCTCTCCCCCAGTAGGGTCTCTCCTCCAGCAGGGTCTCTCCCCCAGTATGGTCTCTCCTCCCCCCAGTAGGGTCTCTCCCCCAGTAGGGTCTCTCCTCCAGCAGGGTCTCTCCCCAGTAGGGTCTCTCCTCCAGTAGGGTCTCTCCTCCAGCAGGGTCTCTCCCCCAGTATGGTCTCTCCTCCCCCCAGTAGGGTCTCTCCCCCAGCAGGGTCTCCCCCCCCCCCCCCAGTAGGGTCTCTCCCCAGTAGGGTCTCTCCTCCAGTAGGGTCTCTCCCCAGTAGGGTCTCTCCTCCAGTAGGGTCTCTCCTCCAGCAGTCTCACCCCCAGCAGGGTCTCTCCCCCAGTAGGGTCTCCCCCCCCCCCCAGTAGGGTCTCTCCTCCAGTAGGGTCTCTCCTCCAGCAGGGTCTCTCCTCCAGTAGAGTCTCTCCCCCAGTATGGTCTCCCCCCCCCCCCCAGCAGGGTATTTCCCCCAGCAGGGTCTCTGCTCCAGTTACACTCTAAGAGTCTCCATGTGTTTCAGTCTGACTGGGAAACCAGAGATCAGATTCTGATTGGATACGAAATCTGTAGGGGTTAGTTCTCTTCCTTCTTTGTGATGTCAGAGGGTGTTGCCCCGGCAACAAGGAGAAAAGAAGAAAAAAAAAAAACTTCAACAACACCCCCCCAATCCCCTCTCCTCCCTCCAACCCCACACACTCCTCCCCTCCCTTTAACTACCCTCCTCCTTGGTGAAAACTTTCAGCCACCAGTGAACACAGCCCAGTCATACGGTAGCCGGTAGTAGATAGCCATGCCCCAGCCCTAGCCCCAGCCCTAGCCCCAGCCCCAGTCCTAGCCCCAGCCCCAGTCCTAGCCCTAGCCCCAGCCCTAGCCCCAGAGAGGAGTCTATCTGCAGGCCCTGACGCTGGGAGCTCCAGGGTGGAGGGAGTGCGGCAAGGCGATTGGCCCAGCGAGGACGCAGTGTGCTGGGACACCAGAGAGAGATGAGTCCGGAGCACAGCTGGAGGAGGGGACAGCTCTGAGACGGACTGACTACACACTCCAACAGCTACCGCTGCAGGACACACACACACAGGGAGGTAAGACTCAGGACAGACACACACACACACACACACACACACACACACACACACACACACACAGGGAGGTAAGACTCAGGACACACACACAGGGAGATAAGACTCAGGACAGACACACACACACACTCTCACACACACACACACACACACACACACACACACACACACACACACACAGGGAGGTAAGACTCAGGACACACACACACAGGGAGGTAAGACTCAGGACAGACACACACACACACACACACACAGGGAGATAAGACTCAGGACAGACACACACACACACAGGGAGGTAAGACTCAGGACAGACACACACACACACACACACACACACACAGGGAGATAAGACTCAGGACAGACACACACACACACACACACACACACAGGGAGTTAAGACTCAGGACAGACACACACACACACACACACACACAGGGAGTTAAGACTCAGGACAGACACACACACACACACACACACACACACACACAGGGAGTTAAGACTCAGGACAGACACACACACACACTCTCACACACACACACACACACACACACAGGGAGGTAAGACTCAGGACAGACACACACACACACTCTCACACACACACACACACACACACACACACACACACACACACACACACACACACACAGGGAGTTAAGACTCAGGACAGACACAGGGAGGTAAAAAGGCTATTTTCAGTTGTGAATGTTCTGTGTTCTGCTGTTTGTCTTGCTCTCTGGCTCTCTGTCTGTACATGTGTGTGTGTGTGTACGTGTGTGTTTATGCGCTTGTAAGAGCATGTTCACGAGTGGTTAGGAGGTTTGAGGATGTCGTGTGGCCAGAGGTTTCGCCTCCACACAGAATCACCTAGCAACACTGCTCGACTCCCCCCCCCCCCCCCCTCCCCCTCCCTCCCAAGAGGAACATGTCCAGGCTAACCCCGCACTGGGGGAAGGGAGAGAGAAGATCAGGGGAGATCTGGGAGAGAGAAGATCAGGGGAGATCTGGGAGAGAGAAGATCAGGGGAGATCTGGGAGAGAGAAGATCAGGGGAGATCTGGGAGAGATGTGGAAGGTCATGGTGGATTGTGGTTGTTCTGTTGTCAGATCTTCAAGAGGGGAGGGCTGGTCTGACTTCACTAACTGGGTTGTTTTGGGTTGTTGATGTATGAAGATGGTGGAGTATTTGTGAAGTTTTTCTTGAAGGAAAACAATTCTGGGTATAATTCTATAATTCCCCTGTACATTTCCTCACTACACACACCCCTGACCCTCCATCTGACCCTCCACATGACCCTCCACCTCACCCCTGACCCTCCACCTCACCCCTGACCCTCCATCTGACCCTCCACCTCCCTCACCCTCCACCTCCCTCACCCCTGACCCTCCACCTCCCTCACCCTCCACCTCCCTCACCCTCCACCTCCCTCACCCTCCACCTCACCCCTGACCCTCCACCTCACCCTTGACCCTCCACCTCCCTCCCCCCTGACCCTCCACCTCCCTCACCCCTGACCCTCCACCTCCCTCACCCTCCACCTCACCCCTGACCCTCAGCCATGAACAGTAATAGTATCAGGGTGCTTCCCACCCTGTTCTGTTCCACTCCAACTCTGTCAAGCCACATCTGCTAACACAACAATGGTTACACACACCAGGTACACACACACACACACACACACACCAGGTGCACACACACACACACACCAGGTACACACACAAGCTCAGAGCCAGGTCCCTAAACAGCAAAAGCAGATCCAGTATAAGAGACGCAACAAGGTTCAGTCAAGACTATGGCAGTGGATTGCGAGGCAACAGGCTTCACATGGAGATAAATCACCGAGGAAATCCACCACTTACTCATCTGAGCAGGGAGGGGGATGGGGGGGAGAGAGCATGAGCACCTTTCTGAGTCTTATCCAGAACATTCCGTGCAGAAACAGAGCAGCTTGGCTGGTCCTGAAACGTGTGTGTGTGTGTTCACAAGGGGTTCTATATTTGTTAAAACAGACTGTAGAATAAGTAGCCTTTTTACAGCTGTTAATGAAAAGACAGAGAGAGGGAGGGAGGGAGTGAGGTGAGGCCTTGTTTGAACTCCCCTAAAACACGTGGTGGTGTGAGAGTGTGTGTGTGTGTAGGGGCAGGGTGTATGGGGACTTAACTCCACAAAGACTGATTGATGGAGAGATTGGGGGTGGGGCTCTGATCCAGAACATCACCACACAGTGCTAGGGTTCTACTGCAGAACCATCACCACACAGGACTAGTGTTCTACTGCAGAACCATCACCACACAGGGCTAGGGTTCTACTGCAGAACCATCACCACACAGGGCTAGGGTTCTACTGCAGAACCATCACCACACAGGACTAGGGTTCTACTGCAGAACCATCACCACACAGGACTAGGGTTCTACTGCTGAACCATCACCACACAGGACTAGGGTTCTACTGCAGAACCATCACCACACAGGACTAGGGTTCTACTGCTGAACCATCACCACACAGGGCTAGGGTTCTACTGCAGAACCATCACCACACAGGGCTAGGGTTCTACTGCAGAACCATCACCACACAGGACTAGGGTTATACTGCAGAACCATCACCACACAGGACTAGGGTTCTACTGCTGAACCATCACCACACATGGCTAGGGTTCTACTGCAGAACCATCACCACACAGGACTAGGGTTCTACTGCAGAACCATCACCACACAGGACTAGGGTTCTACTGCTGAAGCATCACCACACAGGAATAGGGTTCTACTGCAGAACCATCACCACACAGGGCTAGGGTTCTACAGCAGAACTTGGAGATCTTAGTTAGATCCTCCTCCATCCACCATGATGTCCCTCTCCCCCTCTCTCCCTCCCTCATTCCTTCCTACTGAAACAGGCTCCAGGACCAATTAGAGCTAAAGAACTGGATTCTTTCACTTCATAAATCCTCAGCTACACTGCTTCTCACTCTCCCCTTCTCATCCCTCCCTCTCTCACCCCCCCTCTCATCCCTCCCCCTCTCATCCCTCCCTCTCTCCCCCTCTCATCCCTCCCCCCCCTCTCTCCCCCTTTCACCCCCCCCCCTTTCTCCCCCTCTCATCCCTCCCCCTCTCATCCCTCCCCCTTTCTCCCCCTCTCATCCCTCCCCCTCTCACCCTCCCCCTCTCATCCCTCCCCCTTTCTCCCCCTCTCATCCCTCCCCCTCTCACCCTCCCCCTCCCCCTCTCACCCCCCCCCCTCCCCCTCTCACCCCCCCCCTTTCTTCCCCTCTCATCCCTCCCCCTCTCATCCCTCCCCCTTTCTCCCCCTCTCATCCCTCCCCCTCTCACCCTCCCCCTCTCCCCCCCCCCCTCCCCCCCCCCCCTTTCTTCCCCTCTCATCTCTTCCCCTCTCATCCCTCCCCCTCTCATCCCTCCCCCTCTCATCCCTCCCCCTCTCATCCCTCCCCCTCTCATCTCTTCCCCTCTCATCCCTCCCCCTCTCATCTCTTCCCCTCTCATCCCTCCCCCTCTCATCTCTTCCCCTCTCATCCCTCCCCCTCTCATCCCTCCCCCTCTCATCCCTCCCCCTCTCATCCCTCCCCCTCTCGTCCCTCTCTCCCACCCTCATCCCTCCCTCCTGCAGAGCCACCATCCTTACGCTGCTGACAGGACAAACACTACGTTCCAAGCGTCCTCTTGTTAGACATGACAGATGGAGTGTGTGTACAAGTGTTTGTGTGTGTATGAGTGCTTATGAATGTTGGTGTGTAGGAAAGTAAGTGTTTGTATGAGTATGAGTGTGTGTGAGTGTGTGTATGAGTGTGTGGTTCAGGGCCATGCTGAGTGAAGACTACAGCTGTTAACTACATAGCCCCCTCGCTCCACATCCCTCAGTCTCTTCCCCCTGTGATGGATGTGTTGTGTGTGTGTCTGGATGCGTGTCTCTGTGTGTCTGTGTGCGTGTCTCTGTGTGTGTGTCTGGATGCGTGTCTCTGTGTGTCTGTGTGCGTGCGTGCGTTTCATTTGGACAGCATGTGGGAAAGTCTGAGAAGCAGATGTTAGAAGCTGGGAAATACATTGGCAATACAAATATAAATACATTTACTGTGATGCATAAGGCGGGAGAGAGAGCGAGCGAGAGAAAGAGGGGGAGAGAGATGGGGAAGGTAAAGGCTTTTCAAATGTAAACTGGGAACAGATATAACCCTCCCTCCCTCCCTCCCTCCCTCCCTCCCTCCCTCCCTCCCTCCCTCCCTCCCTCCCTCCCTCCCTCCCTCCCTCCCTCCCTCCCTCCCTCCCTCCCTCCCTCCCTCCCTCCCTCCCTCCCTCCCTCCCTCCCTCCCTCCCATATCCTTTAATGACTTCTCCAGTCATTTCCTCTCTGGCAGCCATTAATGTGATGTCACTTCCCCAGACACGTCTGTCCCAGTTTGGTCTGGACACAAGATGGCCGACCTCCTCCACCACAACACAGTCTGGCTCCAAGCTGCACACGCCCTCACCACAGACGCCTAGCTCAACCCTCTGGGAGAGAGAGGGAGGGCATGCGTGCATGTGTGTGAAACACTAACACATCAAGATTGTGATCGGTTGAGTCTGGTTTATCCTGATTGGTCCATGTGGAAACTGATGTCCTGATTGGCTAACTCAGACAGCTTGACAGCCAGTGAGATGAGGCCTGGGAGGGAGATGTACCAAGCAGATACTGGGTCATGTGAGAACCTTTCCCCCCTCCCCCCCATGCAGAGGAGAGCACAACACTCTCTCTGCCTCCCTCTCTCCTCTGCTACAAGAGAGAGAGAATCCCGTCTGCTTGAGTGCGTGTGTAAATTGCTCTACCTCCTAACCCTTCTCAGAACCCTGGAATGTCTTTCATCTGCAGTTCAGAGGATCCAGGGTCTCTCGTACTCAGAAACACTGAGGAGATCACTGTAGGGTTAGAGGGGGGGAGAGAGAAGGGAGGAGAGAGGGGAGGAGAGAGGGAGTAGAGATCACTGTCAGGGTTGGAGAGGGGGGGGAGGAGAGAGGGAAACATGGAGGGAGACAGATAGACACAGAGAGACAGACACAGAGAGAGACAGACACAGAGAGAGACAGAGACAGACAGACACAGAGAGAGACAGACACAGAGAGAGACAGATACAGAGAGAGACAGAGACAGACACAGAGAGAGACAGAGACAGATACAGAGAGAGACAGAGACAGACACAGAGAGAGACAGAGACAGACACAGAGAGAGACAGAGACAGACACAGAGAGAGACAGACACAGAGAGAGACAGAGACAGACACAGAGAGAGACAGACACAGAGAGAGACAGATACAGAGAGAGACAGAGACAGACACAGAGAGAGACAGACACAGAGATAGACAGATACAGAGAGAGACAGAGACAGACACAGAGAGAGACAGAGACAGACAGACACAGAGATAGACAGATACAGAGAGAGACAGAGACAGACACAGAGAGAGACAGAGACAGACAGACACAGAGATAGACAGAGACGCAGATTGATAGAAGAAGGAAGGAGAGAGAGAGAAGGAAGGAGAGAGAGAGAAGGAGACAAAGATAGAGTGACAAATATAGGACACGCAGACAGAGCCCAGAGAGTACAAAGGAATATAACAGAGAAATATATAAGGAAGGAGAAATAATTAGAAGAGAATAAAGTAGTAGGTAAGTAAGACAGAGAGGGAGAGCGAGAGGATAGGAGGAGGAGAGAGAGGCCAGGAGGAGGAGAGGATAGGAGGGGGAGAGAGGAGGGGGAGAGAGGCCAGGAGGAGGAGAGAGGATAGGAGGGGGAGAGGGAGAGAGATGCCAGGAGGGGAGAGAGGAGGGGGAGAGAGGATAGGAGGGGGAGAGAGAGGCCAGGAGGAGGAGAGAGAGGCCAGGAGGAGGAGAGAGAGGCCAGGAGGGGGAGAGAGAGGCCAGGAGGAGGAGAGAGGATAGGAGGGTGAGAGAGGATAGGAGGGGGAGAGAGGATAGGAGGGGGAGAGAGGTGAGGGAGAGAGGAGGGGGAGAGAGGGAGGCCAGGAGTAGGAGAGGATAGGAGGGGTAGGAGACAGGCCAGGAGGAGATGTAATAAGTCCTTATATTGACAGTCACCCAGCCAGTACACATTCCTGACACCTGAGGGTAGCAGGGTGTGTGAGGGTGTTCAGGAGAGAACCCACTCCCCAGAGACAGCAGGGTGTGTGTGTGTGTGTGAGCAGACACCTCCTACAGAGGTCAGTGTGTGTGTGTGTGTGTGAGCAGACACCTCCTACAGAGGTCAGTGTGTGTGTGTGTGAGCAGACACCTCCTACAGAGGTCAGTGTGTGTGTGTGTGTGTGAGCAGACACCTCCTACAGAGGTCAGTGTGTGTGTGTGTGTGCGAGCAGACACCTCCTACAGAGGTCAGTGTGTGTGTGTGTGTGTGTGAGCAGACACCTCCTACAGAGGTCAGTGTGTGTGTGTGTGTGTGAGCAGACACCTCCTACAGAGGTCAGTGTGTGTGTGTGTGTGAGCAGACACCTCCTACAGAGGTCAGTGTGTGTGTGTGTGAGCAGACACCTCCTACAGAGGTCAGTGTGTGTGTGTGTGAGCAGACACCTCCTACAGAGGTCAGTGTGTGTGTGTGTGAGCAGACACCTCCTACAGAGGTCAGTGTGTGTGTGTGTGTGAGCAGACACCTCCTACAGAGGTCAGTGTGTGTGTGTGTGTGTGTGAGCAGACACCTCCTACAGAGGTCAGTGTGTGTGTGTGTGTGAGCAGACACCTCCTACAGAGGTCAGTGTGTGTGTGTGTGTGAGCAGACACCTCCTACAGAGGTCAGTGTGTGTGTGTGTGAGCAGACACCTCCTACAGAGGTCAGTGTGTGTGTGTGTGAGCAGACACCTCCTACAGAGGTCAGTGTGTGTGTGTGTGAGCAGACACCTCCTACAGAGGTCAGTGTGTGTGTGTGTGAGCAGACACCTCCTACAGAGGTCAGTGTGTGTGTGTGTGAGCAGACACCTCCTACAGAGGTCAGTGTGTGTGTGTGTGTGAGCAGACACCTCCTACAGAGGTCAGTGTGTGTGTGTGTGTGTGTGAGCAGACACCTCCTACAGAGGTCAGTGTGTGTGTGTGTGTGAGCAGACACCTCCTACAGAGGTCAGTGTGTGTGTGTGTGAGCAGACACCTCCTACAGAGGTCAGCGTGTGTGCGTGTGAGAGCTGGTGTCTGGAGCCACATGGTGCAGAGTGGCTCTGTGTTTACAGGCAGTCTGACAGGGGCACAGCCCCTGCCCCAGCAGTTCCACAGACACACACCAGAGCCCCTCCCTCAGGCTGTGCTCCTGCCCTGATCACAGAGCCCCTCTGCCTGGCCAGCAGGGCTGACAGCTCAGGGGGCTCCTAGTCATTAGCCATGAACATGTTAGCTAATTGTGAAGGTCTGTGTGGCTGAGGAGGCTGGGTTCAGGAGCTGCAGGGGGGGCAGGGCAGCAGGTCTGCCTGGGAGGCCGCTCGCCTGGACACACGCTGGGGCTTCTGGGAATCACTGACCCAGTGACTTATCTGTTCACAGGAAACCAGAAGGAGAACCATAAGAAGAACCAGAAAGAGAACCAGAAGGAGAACCAGACCTGCAGAGGTGTAACCAAGACCTCCAGGGGCATGCGAGGGCTGGCGTGGGCAGTGTGCGCCCTGCTCTGCCTCTCCCTGGCAGGGGAGAGCCACGGCCGGAGGCCTGGGGAGCAGGCTGGCCCCGGGAGCAGCCGGGGGGGGAGGGGGACCCTACTCAGGACCAGGAGGGCGACTCTGGACCCAGACGCCAAGAAGTGCTCCTACACCTTCCTGATCCCAGAGCAGAAGATCACAGGTGAACTCTCCCTGGATGCTCACCTCAAACACAGGCAGCTCCAGGGACTAGCAGCCTTCTGTTGTGTCGACAGCTGTGATTGTTTCCATAGTCTAACTGTGATCGTCAAACAGGTCAGTGATAGCCTGATCTGTGCTGATCTGTGATCGTCTACCTGGTCTGTCTCCAGGGCCAATCTGTGCGAGCTCCACGGGCCCTGAGGCAGACACAGACCGGGTGACCCGCATGGACATCTCGTCCGTGCAGGAGGTCCTGGCCCGGCAGCGCAGGGAGCTGGAGAACCTGCAGCTGGTGGTGAACGTGGACGGGAACATGGTGACGGAGATGAAGCTGCTGAGGAAGGAGAGCAGGAATATGAACTCCAGAGTGACGCAGCTCTACATGCAGCTGCTGCACGAGATCATCAGGAAGAGGGACAACTCCTTGGAGCTGGCCCAGCTGGAGGTCCGCATCATGAACGTCACGTCGGAGATGCTGCGCCTGGCCTCACGCTACAAGGAGCTGGAAGCCCGCTTCTCGGTCATGGCCGGGGTGGTGAACAACCAGTCCCAGCTGATCACCACGCTGGAGGAGCAGTGTATGCGGGCAGGGGGGCGGGGGGAGCTGCCCCTGGTGCCCCCCCTGGTGCCCGTGGTCCCCGAGAACCTCCCAGTCAACAGCCGCTTCACCAACGAGATCCAGAGAGACCACTCCAGGGCCTTCACAAGAGGGTCCCGCATGGACTCCCCCACCGCCAGCCCCTTTGGTCTGGCCCCCCCTGTGCCCCAGGGCACCCTCAGCTCTGACGGTGAGTACCAAGTCCGGAGAAATTGGAGGGGGAGACACAATTCACTTATATGAAGAACCGAAACAGATTATAGCTCCATTGCGAGTAAGAAGCAGGAGTAGCCAGTTCGTAAACCTTGCCAACGTTAAATTAGCATAGCCGTGGCTAATGGGGCATGTAATTCTCCAGCAGTCGTAATAGTGCATGTAATTCCCTGCAATGCCTTCTGGGAAGGAGGGCCCGGGGGGCCCAACACTGGCACACAGGAGATCCAGTGACATCACACATTCCTGTCATTCCCTCCTGCCAGCTGGATTGACCAACAGGAAAGAGATGTGGGGAGAGAGAGGCTGAGGGGAGGCTAGGGGGGACGGAGGCTGGGGGGAGGCTAGGGGGGACGGAGGCTGGGGGAGGGAGACACTGGGGGAGGGAGGCTGGGGGAGGAAGAGACTGGGAAGAGAGAAGATCTCTGTGTGTATGGTACGGTTTAAAGGTCTTTCTGAGCTGACAGATTTATGATGGTCAAGTCCAGTCTAAATGCCATCCATCAAAGAGAAACAGCAGTCCTCAATCACAGCGAGGCAGAGGACAACCCAGGCAGAGGCAGAGAGAGAGGCAGAGAGAGAGGGAGGCAGAGAGAGAGAGGGAGGCAGAGAGAGAGGGAGATAGAGTCAGAGAGAGAGGAAGAGAGAGGCAAAGAGGGAGGCAGGCAGAGAGAGAGGCAGAGAGAGAGAGAGGCAGAGAGAGAGAGGGAGGCAGAGAGAGAGGCAGCGAGGGAGGGAGGCCGAGAGAGAGGCAGAGAGAGAGGGAGACAGAGAGAGAGGCAGAGAGAGGCAGGGAGGCAGAGAGAGAGGCAGAGAGAGAGGGAGGCAGAGAGAGAGGCAGGGAGGCAGAGAGGGAGGGAGGCAGAGAGAGAGGCAGAGAGAGGCAGGGAGGCAGAGAGAGAGGCAGAGAGAGAGGAAGGATGAGAGACTGATGCTGGGTAGGTATCTCTTGGTAGGTATCTCTTGGTAGGTATCTCTTGGTAGGTATCTCTTGGTAGGTATCTCTTGGTAGGTATCTCTTGGTAGGTATCTCTTGGCACATGTTTCTACTGAGCACCAGACCGGCACCCATCTGGGTGTCAGACAGACAGAACCGGCTGATCGAACAGAATAAAACTTTATTTTCCAACCATCCCTCCAGATGACAAATAAGCTGTTCTAGCACCATCTTCCTTCCAACCGCCCTCCCTCCCTCCCCATCTCCCGACCAAGAGTCCGCCACAACAACAGATTAGACATCTAAAAGCCAGAATACATTCAGCATGAAACCACTTCTCATGGTAACAGATGTGCTTGGGAACTGCTGTGTGGATGAGGCAGTGTGGATGAGTGGTGACAGAGAGAGGAGAGGGAGGGGGGAACCCCTCAAGTAAAATAAAGGATGTGAAATGAAGATGTGTGGTTAGCAGCAGTAGCCCAGGAGGGGGTCAGGTGAGTGGGGGCAGCAGGCTGGGGCTGGACTCTCAGGTACCAAAGGAGGATGTACAGTCATCTCTGCTTCTACTCCAACCAGCTGAGAAAACCTCCCCCCCGCCCGCCCTGGCCCCCATACAATGATGGTCTTCATAGCACTTCAATACACGTTATCCACACAGGGGAGAGGGGGTGGGGGGGCCGGGGCGGGGGGGCCGGGCAGGGTATCATATTGGTCCAGCTGTCTTAGACTTCACAGAGACATCTGTGGTGATCTCTCCCACACACAAAACCACAAGCTCACCAGACCTCCCCTCCCCTCCCCTCCCCTCCCCTCCCCTCCCCTCCCCTCCCCTCCCCTCCCCTCTCCTCTCCTCTCCTCTCCTCTCCCAGGGCCGTTCAGGGACTGCTCCCAGGTACGAGCAGCGGGCCACAGCACCAGTGGCATGTACCTGCTGCAGGCGGGGGCCGGGGGGGCCGGGGGGGCCGGGGGGCTGATCCAGGCCTGGTGCGACCAGACCCTGGACCACGGGGGCTGGACCGTGCTCCAGAGACGTCAAGATGGATCAGTCAACTTCTTCAGGAACTGGGAAAACTACAAGGTGGGAGACCGCTCTACGTGTGTGTGTGTGTGTGTAGTATAAGTGTACTGGCGTGTAACACGAGTGTGCTGTGTGTATGTGTGTGTGCAGAAGGGTTTCGGGAACATCGACAGTGAGTACTGGCTGGGTCTGGACAACATGTACCGGCTGTCCAGCCAGACTGACTACAAGCTGCTGGTGGAGCTGGAGGACTGGGTGGGGAAGAAGGTGTACGCTGAGTACAGCAGCTTCACCCTGGAGCCTGAGAGCCAGGGCTACCGCCTGCGTCTCGGCTCCTACCAGGGCAACGCTGGAGACTCCCTCAGCAGCAACAACGGCAAGCAGTTCACCACCCTGGACCGAGACAAGGACACCTTCTCAGGTGGGTGGGTGTGGGTGTGTGGGTGTGTATTTCTTGCGGGCATGCACTGAGCCTTCTCTCCTCCCGGGCTAACTGACTCTCTCTCGCCACAGCTAACTGACTCTCTCTCCCCTCTCCCCCCAGGTAACTGACTCTCTCTCCCCTCTCCCCACAGCTAACTGACTCTCTCTCCCCTCTCCCCCCAGGTAACTGACTCTCTCTCCCCTCTCCCCCCAGGTAACTGACTCTCTCTCCCCTCTCCCCCCAGCTAACTGACTCTCTCCCCTTTCCCCCCAGCTAACTGACTCTCTCTCCCCCCAGGTAACTGATTCTCTCTCCCCTCTCCCCCGAGGTAACTGACTCTCTCTCCCCCCAGCTAACTGACTCTCTCTCTCCCCTCTCCCCCCAGCTAACTGACTCTCTCTCCCCTCTCCCCCCAGCTAACTGACTCTCTCTCCCCTCTCCCCCCAGCTAAGTGACTCTCTCTCCCCTCTCCCCCCAGCTAAGTGACTCTCTCTCCCTCTCCCCCCAGCTAAGTGACTCTCTCTCCCCTCTCCCCCCAGCTAAGTGACTCTCTCTCCCCTCTCCCCCGAGGTAACTGACTCTCTCTCCCCTCTCCCCCGAGGTAACTGACTCTCTCTCCCCTCTCCCCTGAGGTAACTGACTCTCTCTCCCCCCTCCAGCTAACTGACTCTCTCTCCCCTCTCCCCTGAGGTAACTGACTCTCTCTCCCCCCTCCAGCTAACTGACTCTCTCTCCCCTCTCCCCGGAGGTAACTGACTCTCTCTCCCCCCTCCAGCTAACTGACTCTCTCTCCCCTCTCCCCCCAGCTAAGTGACTCTCTCTCCCCTCTCCCCCCAGGTAACTGCGCCCACTTCCACAAGGGGGGCTGGTGGTACAGTGGCTGTGGCCAGGCCAACCTGAACGGGGTGTGGTACAGTGGGGGCGTGTACCGCAGCAAGTTTCAGGATGGCATCTTCTGGGCCGAGTACGGAGGAGGGTTTTACTCTCTCAAGACTACACGCATGATGATCAGACCCATCGACTGAGCTGGGAGCTCCCCTCACCCTCCAGCCCTCCCCTCACCCACCCTCCAGCCCTCCCCTCACCCACCCTCCAGCCCTCCCCTCACCCACCCTCCAGCCCTCCCCTCACCCACCCTCCAGCCCTCTCCTCACCCACCCTCCAGCCCTCTCCTCACCCACCCTCCCTCATCTTCCCACCCTCCAGCCCTCCCCTCACCCTCCAGCCCTCTCCTCACCCACCCTCCAGCCCTCTCCTCACCCACCCTCCCTCATCTTCCCACCCTCCAGCCCTCCCCTCACCCACCCTCCAGCCCTCCCCTCACCCACCCTCCAGCCCTCCCCTCACCCACCCTCCAGCCCTCCCCTCACCCTCCAGCCCTCCCCTCACCCTCCAGCCCTCTCCTCACCCACCCTCCTTCATCTTCCCACCCTCCAGCCCTCCCCTCACCCACCCTCCAGCCCTCCCCTCACCCACCCTCCAGCCCTCTCCTCACCCACCCTCCAGCCCTCTCCTCACCCACCCTCCAGCCCTCTCCTCACCCACCCTCCAGCCCTCCCCTCACCCTCCAGCCCTCTCCTCACCCTCCAACATACACATACATGTCAAACTGTTTAACAGGAGAGATCTGCCAGGAGGAGGAGGAGGAAGGCTGTGGTATGTAAATATGATTTGCTGTATGTGTTAATTTATAGAAGATCCTGCTCAGGCATGTGAAACCGTCAGTAAGGTCCCTGTGTCAGAGGGTTAACTGTGCTTCATGCAGCAAGGTCCCTGTGTCAGAGGGTTAACTGTGCTTCATGTTTGATGAATGCTGACTGCAGGCTAGTTCTTGTTCCACACATGTACGTAAGATAATGTGTTTCATTTGTCCTCTCATTCATGAAAAAACCCAAGAGCTTCTGGTGTTGAAGAGGAGATGCAGAGAAAATGACAAATATGCATTTATAGTTATTTAACACTGTATAGTCATATCCAGCTCTATTTATCCTGGTCTGGTCAGACACACACACACACACACACACACGGACGAACGTCAGGCTGACAGGAGGTGAACCAGTCTCAATGCAACTCCAAATAAACCATGTGTAAATATTGCCTTCTCTAATGCCTGGTCATTCACTGCAACCCTGAACATCCCTCTGCTCCAGGGAGGAGACAGGAGGAGAAGACAAGAGGAGGAGACAGGAGAAGAGAGGAGACAGGAGAAGAGAGGAGACAGGAGGAGACAGGAGTAGACAGGAGAAGAGAGGAGACAGGAGGAGACAGGAGGAGAAAGGAGGAGAAAGGAGGAGACAGGAGGAGACAGGAGGAGACAGGAGGAGACAGGAGGAGAAAGGAGGAGAAAGGAGAGGAGGGGATGAAGAACAGAGGAGAGGAGAGATCAGTTCCTTCCCTGCAGTTAACTCCATCGCGTCATTCTAGACGTAGATAAAAGAGATTATGTCACTAAATAAGAAACCCATTTCTAATGGTGGTAGAGAACCCATACAGGATGATTGTGTGCATGTGAGAGGAGAGAGAGAAGGATGCTGCTACTGGGGTGAGAACTGAAAGGATAGAAAAAGAGAGGAGAAGAAAGAGAGGAGGAGGGTAAAAGGTTTAGGGTTATGGGAGAGACATATTTTCCATATTAAACACTGCGGTTGTGATATATTTCCTTAAGTTCTGTTTCTCCTCTGACCCCTGTCTCAGTAGAGCTGTAAGTTACAGAACATCACTCTGAAGGCTGAGGTAGCATGAGCTCATGTGCACACACACACACACGCTCACACACACACACACGCTCACACACACACACAGGACAATGGGACTACTATAGCGTCTAACCAGGCCCAGAGCCAGTCACCGAGGGAGACGTCTATTACAGCCCAGCCATGTTAGCTATCCTGTCTGCCAGCAGACCATGGAAACACAGCAGGCTGGCTGGCCACTAGCATGCAAGGCTAGCAACCCAGGCTAGTACACCAGGCTAGTACACCAGGCTAGTACACCAGGCTAGCACACTAGGCTAGCACACCCAGTCTACATTAGACTGTCAGCAGTAGGCTCAGGCTGTAGTCTGAGCCAGGTCATGGCTGACTGAAGATATTCAACATCACTGGCTCTCTCACACATGTGCAGGAGCGGAGCAGCATCAATGCAGTCTGTCACCATCCTCTGCACACACACTGGCCCTCTCAGTCCCAGTGACACGACAGAGAGAGTGTGCGTGTTACAGAGAGACTATCTGTGATCTCCAGCCATCCCAGTCAGGAGCCAAACCCCAAACCAGAGGGAGACCCTCTCTCTCCTCCTTCCTCTCTCCCTCCCTCTCTCTCCTCCTCCCTCCTTCTCTCTCCCTCTCTCTCCTCCCCCCTCCTCTGGGACTGTAGCCCACTAGCTTCAGAACCAAGTCCCTGTGTGTGTGTGTGTGTGTGAGACAGTGTAAAGGTGTGTGTGTGTGACAGTGTAAAGGTGTGTGTGACCTTTGACCTGTGGGGGCAGCAGACACAGAGGCTCCTGTCTTCCTCAGAGCCAACTCATCAGCCTGCTCACTTCCTGCTTCGCAGCCAATCACAGGAGGACAAAGAGCCCTCAGAACAGAAGGGCTTGACTGAGAGACACACACACACACACATACTGACAACAAGGAGCTAGTCAGGGAGCACAACTCCAGCTCTGTCACCGATAACACACACACACACACACACCTGCTCACGAGTAGCAGACAAACACACACACACACACACACACACACACACACTGCACCATCTCCAACATCTGAAAGCTGAAGTCACGGCACTCCTACAGTCCTGCCCCACATGTCAGGGATTTCACGGCTGTGTGTGAGTGTGCGTATATATGTGTGTGTGTGTGAGTCCTACCCAGGTAGGGGATACAGGACGTCATGCTCTGGCTGCGTATGTAGTCTCTCAGACGTTTGTAGTTGTCCTCCTTCGACATCAAGTACTCCAGACGCTCAAACGACGCCTTGTCCTTACGACTCAACATCTAGAGGAAGAGCCGGACATTACCACCCATTACAACCCTCCTGTAGATAGATACACTCTCCACACAGGTTAGGGGCTTGGGGTTCGTGGTGAAGGGGTTGGGGGTGAAGGGGTTGGAAGTGAAGGGGTTGGAGGTGAAGGGGTTGAAGGTGAAGGGGTTGGAGGTGAAGGGGTTGGAGGTGAAGGGGTTGGAGGTGAAGGGGTTGGAGGTGAAGGGGTTGGAGGTGAAGGGGTTGGAGGTGAAGGGGTTGGAGGTGAAGGGGTTGGAGGTGAAGGGGTTGGAGGTAAAGGGGTTGGAGGTGAAGGGGTTGGAGGTGAAGGGGTTGGAGGTGAAGGGGTTGGAGGTGAAGGGGTTGGAGGTGAAGGGGTTGGAGGTGAAGGGGTTGGAGGTGAAGGGGTTGGAGGTGAAGGGGTTGGAGGTGAAGGGTTAGGGTTGGCCTCACCGCCCAGGTCTTGGTGAGTCTGTAGATGGGAGCGCTCTGCAGGCCAGACACCACGGCCATGACAGCATGCAGGTTGTTCATGTCACACAGCTTCTGCACGGAACACACACACACACACACACACTCAAGTTGTTGATTTAGCAGAC
>NC_140386.1:10870000-10942500 GCF_054491055.1 Hypomesus nipponensis | reverse complement strand
GTGTGTTTCTCAGTAGCCAGGCAGCCAGCACCAGAGTATGTTAGCGTGTTGAGGAACAGTTTGTTCCTGTTGTCCTGTTCTGCTGTGCGTCTGTGAAGGAGCATGGCCAGGTCACATGACTAGGTCACATGACTAGGCCAACTGAACTACAACACACACACTGACCTGGGGGGTGAGGGAGTGTGTGTGTGTGTGTGTCATACCTGGTTGAACCTGCGTGTGAAGGCCACAGCATTGGGGGCGGAGCTGTGCTTCTCCTTCTTGTTCCAGCCACAACTGGACAGCTCCTGAAACACACAGGTTCAGACCGGTTCAGACCAGTTCAGACCGGTTCAGACTGACGGGGGCTAAAAGGTCGGGGATGAGGTGAAGACACGTCTTCTGAGGAAATCTGCTTCCCTGGTGGCAGGCCTCAGCTGCCACCGGCTACCTGGGAGCAAGCGGAGGAGAGGGTGAGTGGGAGGGAGAGAGAGAGAGAGAGAGAGAGAGAGGGAGGGAGGGAGGGAGGGAGGGAGGGAGAGTTGAGGAGAGGGGGAGGGAGAGAGGGAGGAGAGTTGAGGAGAGGGGGAGGGAGAGAGGGAGGAGAGTTGAGGAGAGGGGGAGGGAGAGAGGGAGGAGAGGGGGAGGGAGAGGGGGAGGGAGAGGGGGAGGGAGAGGGGGAGGAGAGTTGAGGAGAGGGGGAGGGAGAGGGGGAGGAGAGGGGGAGGGAGAGGGGGACCACACAGACAGGATGACCCAGACCCCTCTCTGGACTTGGATGTGGAGGGGGAGGAGAGGGGGAAGGGGGAAAGAGGGGGAGAGGGGGCTGATGTAACGGTAGGAAAATGTTGTGCACGTTCCCCTCATCAGGACTGTCTCTAAACCCAGACAGTCTGGAAGATAAAGCCCATCACAACACAACACCAAGCTCTAGTGGTGGAGTGTGGGGGAAGGGAAGGCCGGGGGAGGAAAGAAGGACAGGGGTGGGGGGGGGGAGGGGTGAGGAGAGGGCTATGAGTGACAGCCAGCTGAAGGGCTTTGGGAGCGAAGATGATGAGTTTTCCAGGGATGTTCTATAAGAGCAGATCTCATGTTCCTTCTGCCAGCAGACTGGATGTCACGCCTCTTTAAGAAACACCATCTCCTCTACCCAGACACCATCTCCTGTATTCAGAAACACCCTCTCCTCTACCCAGAAACACCCTCTCCTTTACCCAGAAACACCCTCTCCTCTACCCAGAAACACCCTCTCCTGTACCCAGAAACACCCTCTCCTCAGTAACCCAAGATAGACAGCATGTACAGCACGAGTAGACCACATCATACATGACCTCTACATCTACATAATTTAGCAGACGCTCTTATCCAGAGCGACTTATAGTAAGTCCAGGGACATTCCCCGAGGAAAGGGGTGAAATGCCTTGCCCAAGGACACAATGTCAATGCCGAGCCAGGAATCAAACTAGCAACCTTCAGATTACTAGCCCCATGCCCTAACCGCTCAGCCACCTGACTCCACCTACAATGTAGACTACAACACACAGTGTGTGTGTGCGTGAAGGGACAGCTAGACAGTGTGTGTGATCAGTTGCAGCTGGCATAGTTGAGTGTGGTACGTAAACAGCAATCTGAAGCTTGTTCCATGTTCCTGTCTGCCAAGACACTCACTCATACAGGCTTTCCTGCTGCCATAGAGGAGAGGAAAACAAGCCTCACTCCTCTCACCTCACCTCCCTCTCTCTCTCCCACTCCCATCATCCATCTTTCTCTCTCTCTCCTCCTCTCACCTCTCTGTCTCCCTCAGTCTCCTCAACCCTCTCTCCCCTCCCTTGTTCCTTACCTCTCCTTCTCTCCCTATCCCTCACCCCCCCCCCCCCCCCCCAGTCCCAGTCCAAGGCAGGAACTAACCTTTCAGGAACGTGTCCAGCGGGTATAAAAGTCTGCATGTTCTCACTAGCTCTGCACTGCAGGGAACCCCCCCCCCTCATCTCTTCATAAATCCAGATTTTCTATTCTTAGTTTTCCATTCAATAGAACCGTGGGTTTGTATGAGTTTAGTGGAGGGGCTTCAGTTTAGTGGAGGGGCTTCAGTTTAGTGGAGGGGCTTCAGTTTAGTGGAGGGGCTTCAGTTTAGTGGAGGGGCTTCAGTTTAGTGGAGGGGCTTCTATCGCCACACACACACAACTTCACACTCTCTACTGCCGTGATATTTGCAATGTGTTTTCTGAGAAGAACCATTTCAACATTGATAACCAGTATGAGGTGTGGACGGCTGCTCCTGTAGCTGTAGCTGTCCCTGGGAGAACAGGACCAAGGTGAACACAGCCCCCCCAGCCCCCGCTCAACCTCCCCTCAGCCTCCCCCCATAGCATCCTCCAGCCTCCCCCAGCCTCATCCAGCTTAGCAGAGCACAGGGCTGCCATGTGCTAATGCTAACCCACGTGCTAATGCTAACCCATGTGCTAATACTAACCCATGTGCTAATGCTAGCCCATGTGCTAATGCTAACCCATGTGCTAATGCTAGCCCATGTGCTAATGCTAACCCATGTGCTAATGCTAACCCATGTGCTAATGCTAACCCATGTGCTAATGCTAACTCTAGCTGGCGCTGCAGTGTAGGTCAGGACATTCATAACCCTGGCTGGAGCCTGCGTCATCTCAGACACAGCCTGGTTGGAAACAGCCTGATGGAAAACATGAGTGTTTATTACTCTGCTAAACGTGCAATCACACATCTCCTGATGTCATCGCACACGTGAGTGGTGTTGGTTTATTACTCTGCTAAATGTCATATATCTCCTGATCTCAAAGAACACTGGAGACTGTTTGTTCCTGTCAGAATCAGGGTCTGACTTTCTAAACCCTGACTCTACCGGAAGGGACGACTCAGTTACACACACACACACACCCCAGCTGGGGGGGAGGCTGGAGGGAACAGGGGGGAGGATGGGGGAGGCAGACAGGCAGTAGACATGATCCAGACTGGTAGCACATCACAACATGTTTTCTGGGCTGTTGAACAGATGACAGGGTTAGGGCCCTGCGGACAGCCAGCCTCCGGCTACATTCCTGGTCCAGTCGCACGCACACACACACACACACACACACACACACACACACACACACACACTACTCTCATCTTCTTCCCCTGCAGTTTCCTATCCTCTCTTCCTCTCTTCCTATCTCCTCTCCTGTCCATGGCTCAGAAAAGTGAAGAACCCAGAACGCTACATTGAGTTTCAGTATGAGGAAACCTCATCACACGCCTGATAAACCTCCGACTCTGCAGACACACAGACTCTGCAGACACACACACTCTGCAGACACACAGACTGCAGACACACAGACTCTGCAGACACACAGACTCTGCAGACACACAGACTGCAGACACACAGACTCTGCAGACACACAGACTCTGCAGACACACAGACTGCAGACACACAGACTCTGCAGACACACAGACTCTGTAGACACACAGACTCTGCAGACACACAGACTCTGCAGACACACAGACTCTGCAGACACACAGACTCTGCAGACACACAGACTCTGTAGACACACAGACTCTGCAGACACACAGACTCTGCAGACACACAGGCTTGGAGGAGGAACACACATCTCCTCTCTACACCCAGTCAGCCAGTCACCCAGCCAGTCAGTCAGCCAGTCTTCTGTAACCAGCCCAGCCGTGGTGGGAGGGCTGCTTTAACCAGCCCAGAGGGGCCGATTCTAAACACTCACTCTGCAGGTCTGCTGTCAGGGCCTATTTAACTGCAGCAGACACAGGCTCTCAAACACACACACAGTCATGGAGACGTCGCTTTCACTGGGACCATTCAGAAGGTGCGACAATGAGCGTTTGTGTGTGTGTGTGTGAGTGAGAGTGAGTGTGTGCAGAACGGTGAGTGTGGACGTGTTAGTAGACATTACTCAGCTAATCTGAGTAGCTTCTAGGGATGTAAAAGCAGGCGTGAGGAGATGGGAGGTTAATGTGTTCAGCAGGCTGGGAGAGAAGACCAGCGCTGCGGAGCTGTGAGACACCCACTCACCTCCGGCTGGATGGCCTGGAACACAGGAGCGTCCATGAGGGTGATCTGGCCCTGCAGGGGAGAACACAAGGCAGGCTGTTAGGAGCAGCACCTACAGGCACCTCCACAACCCAGCTTCAGCCTCTTCCTCAGCCTGGTCCAGGAGTCTTCAACCCTGGTCCTCAGGGACCCCCTGCCCTGCATGTTGTAGATGTTTCCCTGCTCCAACACCCCTGATTCGAATGACTGGGTCATTATCTGGCTGATAATGAGCATTCGTAGCAAAAGGTACCCCAAAAATACCCCCCCAAAAATATCTCTCTGTTTAAGTTCATGTTCATTCAATTTCATGGAGCTCTGGGTCCTCCAGGCAGGGGCAGCAGGGAGTGGAGCCCCACACACAAGAGCCCCTTCCTGGGGGAGAAGAGGGAGCAGCTCAGCCTCTATACATGGAGTGAGAGCGCCCTCCGCTGGCCTGGCTGAGCACGACCACAGAAACAGTGGCATGATGGCAACTACCCTTGGTGGGTTTTAATAATAATAATAATAATATTTTATTTGTACTTTACATTTGAAGCAAAGCTCAAAGTGCCACAGTTAAGATTATAAAAGCAAGGTACGAACATCAATATAAAATACAAATAGACAAATGCAAAGACTTTTTGGTTTTAGTCTGTTAAGGGCAGCGTGCCCTCCTCCCCTCCACTTTCTCCCCCAACACACACACACACACACCTCCCCTCTCCCCCAACACACACACACACACACCTCACCTCTCCCCCAACACACACACCTCCCCTCTCCCCCAACACACACACCTCCCCTCTCCCCCAACACAAACACTCAGAACTTACTGCATACTCCTCTGGAGTGACCTTGAGCACATCAAACACGACCGCATCAAAACTCTTCTTCAGCTCTGAACCCTTTTCACTGAGAGACTCAGAGCTGCTGCCCTTCTGGGGACACACACACGCACACACACACACACACACACACGCACACACATTAAGACTCATATCTGCTTATATGACAAGGTGGAAAGTAACATACATGGGTTAGAAGACCACCAGCAGAAGGGGCGTGTCTCTGGGTGGATGAACAGGAAGGGGCGTGTCTCTGAGTGGATGAACAGGAAGGGGCGTGTCTCTGAGTGGATGAACAGGAAGGGGCGTGTCTCTGAGTGGATGAACAGGAAGGGGCGTGTCTCTGGGTGGATGAACAGGAAGGGGCGTGTCTCTGGGTGGATGAACAGGAAGGGGCGTGTCTCTGGGTGGATGAACAGGAAGGGGCGTGTCTCTGGGTGGATGAACAGGAAGGGGCGTGTCTTACCTCAGAGGCTGTAGCAGCGACAGTGGTGGCACCTGATTGGCCATTGGGGAGGTCCATCATGTCTCTAGCACAGCCCACCTTTCATCCTCCTCCTGTTAGCCTGCCCAGCCTTCTGCACACACACAATTGCATTATGTAAGCTTGTCAGCATTGACTATAACAGCAACTATCCCCTGTGTATCCCCTATCCAGCTCTTACCATGCCACACTGTGGTATGGGAGCTGCACAGACAGGGACAGCTCTTACCATGCCACACTGTGGTATGGGAGCTGCACAGACAGGGACAGCTCTTACCATGCCACACTGTGGTATGGGAGCTGCACAGACAGGGACAGCTCTTACCATGCCACACTGTGGTATGGGAGCTGCACAGACAGGGACAGCTCTTACCATGCCACACTGTGGTATGGGAGCTGCACAGACAGGGACAGCTCTTACCATGCCACACTGTGGTATGGGAGCTGCACAGACAGGGACAGCTCTTACCATGCCACACTGTGGTATGGGAGCTGCACAGACAGGGACAGCTCTTACCATGCCACACTGTGGTATGGGAGCTGCACAGACAGGGACCACTCTTACCATGCCACACTGTGGTATGGGAGCTGCACAGACAGGGACAGCTCTTACCATGCCACACTGTGGTATGGGAGCTGCACAGACAGGGACAGCTCTTACCATGCCACACTGTGGTATGGGAGCTGCACAGACAGGGACAGCTCTTACCATGCCACACTGTGGTATGGGAGCTGCACAGACAGGGACCACTCTTACCATGCCACACTGTGGTATGGGAGCTGCACAGACAGGGACAGCTCTTACCATGCCACACTGTGGTATGGGAGCTGCACAGACAGGGACAGCTCTTACCATGCCACACTGTGGTATGGGAGCTGCACAGACAGGGACAGCTCTTACCATGCCACACTGTGGTATGGGAGCTGCACAGACAGGGACAGCTCTTACCATGCCACACTGTGGTATGGGAGCTGCACAGACAGGGACAGCTCTTACCATGCCACACTGTGGTATGGGAGCTGCACAGACAGGGACAGCTCTTACCATGCCACACTGTGGTATGGGAGCTGCACAGACAGGGACAGCTCTTACCATGCCACACTGTGGTATGGGAGCTGCACAGACAGGGACAGCTCTTACCATGCCACACTGTGGTATGGGAGCTGCACAGACAGGGACAGCTCTTACCATGCCACACTGTGGTATGGGAGCTGCACAGACAGGGACAGCTCTTACCATGCCACACTGTGGTATGGGAGCTGCACAGACAGGGACCGCAAGGCCCTACGAAGTGTTGTTCAAGTCTGCTGAGTTCATCATTGGCAAGAAGCTCCCAGCCATACAGGACACCTACCACACACCATGCCTCAGGAAAGCCAGCAGGATCCTAAGAGACTGTTACCACCCATCCTTCAGTGTCTTTACCCTGTTGCCTTGAACTTGAACAGCTCTACCCTGAGCCTGCAGCGCCACCCTGTGGTGAGACTGCAAAACCCCACACTTGCATTGGATAGACCAGTACCCTGAACACACACACACACACACACACATACATGTATGCCCTGACAGCAGAAAGGTACTAACCAGATGTGTGTCAGTGATTCATAATGCTGATGAAGTCCTCACTTCTTATGGCTCTGGGTTCCCCCCTGTCTGGACGGGGGAGGAGAGAGGGAGGAGAGAGGGAGGGAGGTGAAGAAAAAAAAAGTTATTAGATTAGTCAAGTAGATTGCACCAAAGCAATCAAAGGTTGTTTTATCAAAAGGTGCTATTTTCCACATCCACCACCAGGGGCAACGCAGCAGTCCTGTATTATAGTCATAACCAGTCACCACCACCAGGGGGAGCAGTACACTGAGACATGCCAGGACACACACCACCACACACCCTCACACACCATCACCACATCATCAGAGAGAGACCAAAACAGAGACAGGAAGAAGGAGAGAGTCAAATAGGGAGAGAAAGCCCTAAAGTTGGAAAAATATTAATCTGATCACAGTTCTACAGGGCAGACAGGCAGGCGGAAAGAGACGGACAAACTTGCTGTAGTTCAAGTGTGGAATGTTTACCAAAACAGCTGAGAAGAGGGTCTGAGAGATTAGGTGTGCGAGTGGTTGTGTGTGAGGGATTAGTGTTGTGTGTGCGGGCACATGAGATTGTAGAAGTAGGCTAGATCAATGGGAATGTTACGTTGGAAGGAGAGCTGGAGGAGGAGAGGGGAAGGAGAGGTGGGGAGGAGGAGGGAGAAGGGATGATCGGGGGAGGTGAGGAGAAGGAGAGGTGGGGGGGAGCAGGAGGGGTGGGGGGGAGCAGGAGGGGAGGAGAAGGAGAGGTGGGGGGGAGCAGGAGGGGAGGAGAAGGAGAGGTGGGGGGGAGCAGGAGGGGAGGAGAAGGAGAGGTGGGGGGGAGCAGGAGGGGAGGAGAAGGAGAGGTGGGGGGGAGCAGGAGGGGAGGAGAAGGAGAGGTGGGGGGGAGCAGGAGGGGAGGAGAAGGAGAGGTGGGGGGGAGCAGGAGGGGAGGAGGAAGGGAAGACTCGTGTTGAGGCTTGTAGCTGAGGAAGTGCTGGGAGGCAAGGTGACTCATCCTGTAAGGATAAGACTTCTTTACAATGATTCCTCCTCCACCCTCTCTTCTCTCACTCCCTCTCTTCTCTCTCTTTCTGGTTTGACAATCCCACGCTACGGCTTTGGCTACTGTTCTCTGTCACTGTGAGAACTGCTCTTCTGTTCACAGGCACACCTGTGCTGAGGGAGCCAGGGTGGGAGGGCTGGGGTGCTGGGCCAGGTGAGAGGGCTGGGGTGCTGGGCCAGGTGAGAGGGCTGGGGTGCTGGGCCAGGTGGGAGGGCTGGGGTGCTGGGCCAGGCGAGAGGGCTGGGGTGCTGGGCCAGGTGAGAGGGCTGGGGTACTGGGCCAGGTGAGAGGGCTGGGGTGCTGGGCCAGGTGGGAGGGCTGGGGTGCTGGGCCAGGTGGGAGGGCTGGGGTGCTGGGCCAGGTGGGAGGGCTGGGGTGCTGGGCCAGGTGGGAGGGCTGGGGATCTGCTTCACTGGTTCCGATCACACGCAGGTGACCCTAACTAACATGGGCAGGAGAGAGGCACAGAGGGGCAGGAGGGCCAGGAGGAGGCAGGAGAGAGGCACAGAGGGGCAGGAGGAGGCAGGAAAGAGGCACAGAGGGACAGGAGGAGGCAGGAGAGAGGCACAGACGGACAGGAGGAGGCAGGAGAGAGGCACAGAGGGGCAGGAGAGAGGCACAGAGGGACAGGAGGAGGCAGGAGAGAGGCACAGAGGGACAGGAGGAGGCAGGAGAGAGGCACAGAGGGGCAGGAGAGAGGCACAGAGGGACAGGAGGAGGCAGGAGAGAGGCACAGAGGGACAGGAGGAGGCAGGAGAGAGGCACAGAGGGCCAGGAGGAGGCAGGAGGGAGGCACAGAGGGCCAGGAGGAGGCAGGAGGGAGGCACAGAGGGCCAGGAGGAGGCAGGAGGGAGGCACAGAGGGCCAGGAGGAGGCAGGAGGGAGGCAGGAACAGCAGGGGGAGGCAGGAGGGAGGCAGGAACAGCAGGGGGAGGGAAGCGAGAGAGAACATTGAGGGTGAGGACTCTCTTGTCACCATTAGCCAGTCGATGATGGACTAGAAATGGGATTACATGACAGTCATCTCTTATGTATGCTCTGGTGTCTAGTTTGTCCTGACAGCACACACACACACACACACACGCCTGTGTCAGTGTTGCCTAGCTACCACAGATCTGTCCTCACGGAAAAGCAAAGAGGGACAAACACCAAGAGAGACTGGACCCCCCCACCCACAGCACACACGAGACCCCCCAGACCTCAGAGGACCAGACAGAATGTTGGACTGAACATTCCCATGTTCATTTGTGTTCCTCCCCGCATCATCGTCCATCTCTAGAAGGAGGGCTCCCACTCTGAGCTGCTGGTCCTACAGGAGAGCTCCCACTCTGAACTGCTGGTCCTACAGGAGGGCTCCCACTCTGAGCTGCTGGTCCTACAGGAGAGCTCCCACTCTGAACTGCTGGTCCTACAGGAGAGCTCCCACTCTGAACTGCTGGTCCTACAGGAGAGCTCCCACTCTGAGCTGCTGGTCCTACAGGAGGGCTCCCACTCTGAACTGCTGGTCCTACAGGAGAGCTCCCACTCTGAGCTGCTGGTCCTACAGTTTCTTTAATGTTTGGTTTCCAGGGCTTCCTCTTTTCCTACCCTGAGAGTAGAGGCTGGCTACAGGTGCTGATCTGTGGGCATCTGTGATGTCACTGCAGATAGGATGTGGTGTGATTAGAGGCAGCAGTCAGGCTGGGACACAATGCTGCTCCTAATCACTGTCTTGGCAGCAGCTCTGACCTTGAGACTGAGATTTAGCCATATTTAGCCCCACACACACGCACGCACGCACACGACACAAACACCCTCTCTCTGTCTCTCTGATTGATCATTAGATCTCAAGCTGTGCATGCAGTCTGTTCCTCCTCCTCGTCCTCTCCATCTGACACATTACTTTACAGCCTCAGTCCTAGTCAGACATGTTACCTCCAACTGCAGGACTAAATACTCAGACCTCATTCAGGCCTAGAGAGACCAGAGAGAGACCAGACACAGAGCGGAGACAAAGAGAAGAAGGTGAGAGCAGAGAGAGAGACCAGATAAAAAGAAAAGAGAACATAAGGAGAGAGACCAGAGAGGTAAAGAGAGACCAGAGAAGGTAAAGAGAGACCAGAGAAGGTAAAGAGCAGCAGTCAGTGTGCGGCTTGGTTCCAGTGAGGCAGGCTGACACGTGCAGGGCATGCGCTAGCCTACTGTGCTTCCAGTCTGGTTCACTAAGTGTGTGTGTGTGTGTGTCTGAGAATGTGTGTGTGCCTGCAGGAGGGTCCTGGACTGATTAGTGAGCCCCAGAGAGCCAGCCTGCCCGGGCCTAGTGAAGGAGGAGGAGAGGACAGGACGTGGAGGGAGGAAGGCAGGAGGAAAGAGGGAGGAGGGGGGAGAGGAAGCCATCCACAGGGAACAGTGATGATAGAGAGCAGGGTAACAATGCCAGCGCCAGAGAGGACCAGCTAATAGGAAACACACAGATCCCTATCTCTTCCTCTATGAGCCTGAGCTGCTGAAGGTTAGCCAGGATACCCCCACACAACTATGTAGACACTGTCTCCCTGACTCTACCTGTCCAACTAACTGACTCACCATGTAACTTCCTGATGAGGTCCAGGTTACATTAGAACACTAACAGTCACTTCTTCACACAAATTGTTAGTCTGAAAACACATATATACACTCTCTCACACACACACACCAGTTCCCAGGAGGTGTCTGTTGGCCCTTGGGGCTTTAGATAACCAACGCGCTAGAACCTGACAAAGCACAGACACAGCACAGTCAATCAGCAATCCATAACCCTCTCTCTCTCTCTCTCTCTCTCTCTCTCTCTCCAGTTTTGCCCTGTTTGTGTGTGTGTATGAGAGAGAAAGAGTCAGAATGCTATGCTGAAGTGGATCTCTGCATTGCCTGGTTAAGAAAGTGTGAAGTTTGAGCTCATAGTGGGTGACATGCTGGTCCGGGTTCATCCCTCCCTCCAGCTTTGTGTCTTAGGGCTCCGTGTTCCAAGGTTGTTAGAGTCTTTGTGCTCTGGGAGGAAGTCGTACAGCTGGACACAGCCTGTCACTGTAACAGCCTTGTGCCGGCTGCCGCCAAGTCACTGTTCTCTCTGGGTGTGTGGGTGAGAGAGAGAGAGGAGACACAGAGAAAGAGACACAGAGAGAGAGAGAGAGAGAGAGAGAGAGAGAGAGAGAGAGAGAGAGAGAGAGACAGAGAGAGAGACAGAGAGAGAGAGAGAGAGAGAGAGAGAGAGAGAGAGAGAGACAGAGAGACAGAGAGAGAGACAGAGAGAGAGAGAGAGAGAGAGAGAGAGAGACAGAGACACAGAGAGAGACACAGAGAGAGACACAGAGAGAGAGAGAGACAGGGTGAAACTCCTCCCCATGGTCCAGTCTATCTTTCAAAAGCTGGTCAGCAGAGAGGAACACACACACACTCCTTCAGTCCAGTACGGGCTATCCAGTTCATGAGGTCACAGTGCACAGGCTGTATGTGTAATAGAAGACAAGCAACAGCTGAAGCAGGAACAAACAGATGTATCTCTTCAACTCCGGCCCTCCTCCCTCCGCCCTCTCCCCTGCCCTCCGCCCTCTCCCCTGCCCTCCTCCCTCTCCCCTCCCCTCCTCCCTCTCCCTTGCCCTCCTCCCTCTCCCCTCCTCCCTCTCCCCTGCCTTCCTCCCTCCTCCCTCTCCCCTGCCCTCCTCCCTCCTCCCTCTCCCCTGCCCTCCTCCCTCTCCCCTCCCCTCCTCCCTCTCCCCTGCCCTCCTCCCTCTCCCCTGCCCTCCTCCCTCTCCCCTGCCCTCCTCCTCCCAGAATGAGCCCCTCACGCCCCTTGATCCCCCTGGTTCACAGCAACACATGGCCAGGGTACACATACACACACAGGACTTTTTTCCTCCTCAGACAAGCACAGACAGGATGAGCTTCCAAACATTCATTTCTATTGACTAAAAATAGGCAAGACATTGTTCCCCCGTCTGCCCCTCCAGCCCCCCCCCCTCTCTTCAATACAAAGGAAACTTCAGAAACATTCTGACTGTTAGAAGATGTATCACCCACCGCTTCACTACACACCACCTAATGTGTGTGTGTGTGTGTGTGAGAGAGAGTGCGTGCATGCGAAGATCCTGTTTAAGAGCCTTTTTAAGGACAGCATCAGCTCAGCTCTTATTTGATCCACTATCTACCAGGTTCACAGCCAAGTTCACTGCTTTCCATGACACAATCAGCTCTCAGCTCACCCAGCTAGCCAGCCCCGGCCAGACCCAGGCCTTCACAGACCTATAGTGTCTGGAAGGTCCTGCTAGAGTCTGAAGGCTTATGCAACATGTTGCTGTAGTCATCTGAACTATTGGCCTGCCACACACTCCCCTACCACACACAGCACGCCCGGGACGACCTTATAAACATGATGCCCTAACCCAGCAGCTCCCCTGAGGGGGGGATAAGGGATGTGTCCCCAGAGACACTGCTGAGCCCGGCAGCGAGACTTGGCCACCACACATCATCCACTCACCCAGACCGACAGACACAGACAGCAGCATGGAAGGTAACCCACATAGCTCAAGTTCAACATGCTTTGTAGGCCGGGATCAGACCCTCCCCCTCCTCACACTCTGTTACGCAGGCTTGACCAAGTTACTGGAGGCCTTGGGGTTACACAGCTGCATGTCCCCCCCCCCCCCCCACGACTCCAACCCCACCCACACACACTTCAAACAAACATAGCCACCATGAAACAAATATAATATTCTGCAATGTCATATTATCTACTGCTTGTCTTACAGGACATTTCAAGGTCACACACACAACACATAAAAATAGAGTGGCACACACATACAGGGAACGCTCTTTCACACAGAGTGAGTGTGTGTGTGTGTGTGTGTGTGTGTGTGTGTGTGTGTGAGAGATGAAGGCAGGGCCTGACTACACTAGCACTGTCAGCTCAACACCACACAGCTGGGAGCTGTTTACACAAGACCGGGACGGAGAGAGGAGAGAGAGATGAACCAGTCTGACTAAATAAACCTGATCGGAGAGAGAGGAGAGACAGACAGTGAACGAGATAAAGTAAGAGATAGAGATAAAGAATAAGACAGAGAGAGACAGAGAGAAGGACCACCAGCTCCACTTCACAGCCTGAAGGAACTACTGTGCTACCTGTGTTTAACAGGGTACCTGCACATATTCCAGCTGCTGAAGGGCCTGACTGGCCGGCTGGCTGAACAGCCGGCTCCACAGGGGAGAGACCGGCACTGGCCTCTTGCTCTGCAGCCCTGCAGCCCTGCTCTGCAGCCCTGCAGCCCTGCTCTGCTGCCCTGCAGCCCTGCTCTGCTGCCCTGCAGCCCTGCTCTGCTGCCCTGCTCTGCAGCACTGCAGCCCTGCTCTGCTGCCCTGCTCTGCTGCCCTGCTCTGCTGCCCTGCTCTGCTGCCCTGCTCTGCTGCCCTGCTCTGCTGCCCTGCTCTGCTGCCCTGCTCTGCTGCCCTGCTCTGCTGCCCTGCTCTGCTGCCCTGCTCTGCTGCCCTGCTCTGCTGCCCTGCTCTGCTGCCCTGCTCTGCTGCCCGGCTCTGTAGCCCGGCTCTGCTCCGCTGCCTGGCCTGCTTTCAGACGATAGAGTTGACGGAAGTGTGATACAGGTGGCATGCACAGACACACTCTCACACTCACTCATGTGCACACACTGTCAGGCGCTGGTTGCACAAACACCTACTTCAACAAGCTGCCAGAAGCCTCAGAAAGACTTAACACACTGATTATGAAACATGACGGAACACACTATCTCTGTCTGCCTCTGAAAGACACGGACACCATACACAGCCAAAAACATGGCCGAAAGAAAAGACACACACACAAGCTGACAGACATGACACAGCAGGGCCCTGGTTACGTGACTACACATGGGCAGAAAGCGCCTTATTTCAGCGGTTTCCCCTAGCAACCCGAGCACTGGCTTCGTTTGGAAGCAGACTGATGAACAACAGCGAGGAGCCGTCTGACGGTGGAAGGAACATACAGAACCTGCTCATTCAGGCCTACTGTGTACACACTTTCTCATTGTGGAAGTCTCGTTTCACACACACACACATGTAAGCTAATCTACACTCTAGCTAATCCTATTTGCGGGGCCAGAAAGGGCTGGGGACAGGAGCAGATGGTCCAGTGCTGCCAAACAAGACTGCAGCACTGGGATTAGAACCTATGGTGCTGCAGGTGGGCTGGACAGAGACAGAGATATGGACAGACGCTGGAATGTGAAAGGTTTCAGTTTAGACACAACTGAACACAGTTGGTCAGTGCTACATTTCAAACCTGCTCATGGTCAAGTATTCTGTTCCAGTCTTCTGATTTAGCTGAATCAAAACAGAAGATCATCGAACGACACCTAAGTCACAATCCCAAAGTGATGCTTTTCAGGCCCGCCCCCCTCCTAAACCAAAGGAAAACCACGTCTTCATAACAACATACCCTCTACAAACAGCATGTAGTGAGTTGACGTTGAACAGGGGCATTGACAACATCAAATAAGAATGCAGGCATATCCCGTACTCCCAGCGCGCTTCCAGAAGAACATGTCACCTCTTTCGCGGTGGACGCGGCAGCTACACACCCTCATACTAAATATCACGGCAGGACATTCCGCATGAATCTAGGTGACAGGGTCAGGCTGCGCCGCGTCATACTTTACTGGACCCTGACATGAGAGGCAAGCTCTATGAGCCATGGTTCGACGTTAGGAAAACAAGCGCCAGCTAACCATAAGCTAACCGTATTTGACAGCCATTATTGTTCAAACGGACATCTGGACTCAGCTGGGCCGCTCTGAATGTGCTTCAAGTGCATATCTACCAATTGCCTCCACTTTGTTTAATAAGGCTGGTAATAGGGCCTGCATAAACGGCAGTCGTAAACGTTAGAAATCTATATCCCTTATTTACAAACAGGCATTTATTTATCTCTGGGGACAGCTAAATAAACTAGACAGTAAAATGTAAGATTATACTGTACATCTAAGCGAAAATGGACATGCCAATAAATGATGACCCGTGTCTGGCTAACGGCCTGGGGTACATTTCTCTACTTCTGTTCCTCCCCGCTGCGTCAAGCTAGTGACAGAACACTATTGAACTATATTGACCGTTAGATGCGCTTGCTAGATCCATCACTGTAACTAGCTAGCTGTATTACTGTTTCCGATCAAGACAGCTTGCCGGTTATCGTGGAGCCTCGTGGCAGCCCATAAGGTCTGTGTGACACTCCCAAGAGCTGGAGTCCAGTGTCACAACGATTAAAAATAGGTGACAAATACTGTACAGTGAGGTTGGCGAGTGTTGAAACCTTTCTAATAACGTCTAACTCGTTGAGAGGGGAGTGAACGCACCCTCCGCGCCTCACCGGAGGCACTCCCCGGGTTCAGGGCGGGACCGGCATGGTTCTCACCGAGACATCCCGAGCAAAGCCGCGAGGGCCGAGCACCGCCGCTTTGTGCGGAGAACACCAGGGAGGACCCCACGCGCACAGGGCGCGCCAAGTCAGACAACTAGCTAGCTAGCTTCTTAACTAGAAGGGGAATGGTTGCTAGGCAACTTTGGCTAGTTTAACTAAACTTGTATCAACTGATGTTAAAAAACGAACATGAGAATGAAGCCAGTTAACTTCTTTAAAAAAATACAATATCAGTAAGCAACTCAGGTCGACGGTTTGTTCAAAGCGCCATTCTCCATCCTCCCCTCAGACAGTGCTAGCGTAGCTTGCTAACTAACGTATACAGTAGCTAACGGTACGCTACTGTAGTGTCTAGCTAGCAGTCAGGATTGCTAGATTAAGCTAGCAAGCTAACTGGTCTGCATACTCAACCGACCTCTTCAAAGCATGCTCACATGGCTCATAAACACTCGCAAGCTATGATTTTGTACAAACAAAGATGTAAACCATACCCCTCAATGATGCGTGCCAGTTTCCTCGTTCACAGTTTCAACTGAAAAAGCGGCTCTGTCTCCTCGCGTGCTGCGGAACGCTGCCTATCTCGGTGTGCCTGCAACAGCTGTGTTCTGTTTTGAATGAGGGAGTAGAGATGGGCTTGGCAGGGTGGAGTCTCTTAGGAACAGATTTCTGGAACTGGTTGTATCTGTTTTAACGTATGGTTGCAATTTCTCATTCGGAATTAAACGTTTAATAATTGTGATCTACCTGTACTGCTTTTTCAAATATATTCATCATTAAGTTTACATTTACTTCATTGGGTCCTTTTGACAAATCTCGGTATCTACTCACCGTTACAAAACAATGCTGCGCCGTCTGAAAGGCCTGTACACTGCATATTGCTGGGGGGTGGGGTGGGGGGGGTACATTTTCAAGACAGTAAACTGAATTGTACTGAGAACATAAGCAGCCAACTGAAACTTGAATTAGCTGCTCCTGCTGTGGTCTAACACTTTGACTTTAGGGCCCTCTTGTGGCGAATTTTTTGAACGTCATCAAAACGGGAATACTTATGTAGAGAAGTCAAATAAGATCACATTCTGCATTTTAAATATGTATTTGCTTATAAATAACTATTTGAACTGGTCTGTTTTCATTTCTTTATTTAGACATATAATTTATTGAAAGTATTTACAGAAGGTCAAGAATCAGGCCTGGACACGATCAGCCACACTCCAACACAAGCTGCCTCATCACGGCAGCGTTTCTCCTGGAGAGCGAGAACGTCTCCCAGCACGGTCACTCTCCAAACCTCAGCTGTCTCTCCTTCTCCTGCCCATGCAGCTCCCTCGCTCGCTCCTTCAGCTCCTCCGCTCTCTTCTCATCCTTCTCCGTCCCATCCCCAAGTTTGTACATGCGGCTGGCGTTGGCACAGCCCCACACATGGCCCAGCTCGCAGGCCCTGCTGGCGTAGCGGAGAGCCAGGCCCATGTCCTTCTCCAGGCTGGAGCCCTGGATGAACAGGGCGCTGAGGTTGAAGCAGGCTGGAGCAAAGCCCCCGGCGCAGGCCTTGTCGTAGTAGCGGCGTGCCTGCTGGGGGTCAGGCCCAGCGTCCGTGGCACGGCCATCCAGGGCCAGCAGACCCACGTTGTGGCAGCCGTCCAGGGACTTCTTCCCTCCTGCGTCGCAGGAGCGCAGGAAGCAGGAGTAGGCCGTCTTCAGACACTCCGCCACGCCCCCTGGAGCACAGACGTCACAGACAGAGGGCACAGACAGAGGGCACAGACAGCAGTATTATTAACAACTAAACAAACAAACAAAAATCAGGAGGAGGGGGGGGTTCTGTGTTTAGCGTTCTAGGTTCTGCGTTCTAGGTTCTGCGTTCTAAGTTCTTCGTTCTAGATTCTGTGTTCAGCATTCTAGGTTCTGTGTTCTAGGTCCTGTGTTCAACATTCTAGGTTCTGTGTTCAGCGTTCTAGGTTCTTTGTTCTAGGATCTGTGTGTGTACATGCACCTTTGCCGGTGACGTGGTAGGCTCCTAGCTTGTAGCAGCTCTCCCCGTGCCCGTGGGTTTCACAGTTGTGTTTCAGCACCTGCGCTGTGGACTCGTAGTTTTTCTTCACACCCTCCAGGTAGTCAGCCAGCCTCTGGCATCCTTGCATTGGAAACATTCAAATTTGTTTAAAATATATATACGTCTATTGCAATAATACGTATATTGTAAAATGTAAAAATACGTGACAAACATATTAATAATACATTCTAAAGTATTATAAGGAAGCAGAAGAAACGAACATGGATTATAACATGTATGTACATATAGGACACATAATAGAAGCGGCGGAATCTTGCTCGTCAACACTAGTATGTAACCCAACATTCTGGGCATTTCAGCACCCCAAAGCCAGGGACAGCACTGCACTCTTACCTTCAGGATCCTTCTCTCGGTAACACTGGTAGGTGTACTCCACGCCCAAGTTATCTAAAAACTGCTTCACCTCCTTCTCGTCTTCAAAGTTAATGAGTCCTGCCATTTTCTAACACGAAAGATTAGCTAAGACAAGAACAGTCACTTAAACCCACGTGCTGAGTGTCCAACTCGTGACCTTGGTGTGGAAGGAGTGATGGTCACTCACAAAGAGATTCACATGAAACGTAGTAGGTTATCCACTTGTTAAAAAAACATTTACCGATTTAAGTAAATACCTAGCTAGCTTAAATGTGAGATGATCTGTAGAGTTCGATTTTTCACTTCTTCCTACTTGTCCGCACATACGGCTTCCGTAGTCGTCAGTCCTCCCTCCCCCTTTCGGCCAAGTACTTCCTGTGTCGTAACCCTTGTTTATTATCGGCTACCCTATCTGTCAAAAAATGTGGTAGTTGGCAACAATATCATCTTTGAAATCTTTTTTCGACCAGATTACTTAGACATGTTATGAAGTGTCTGAGCTATTGATTTGAAAACATGGTTTGAAAATGAAAATCGACACGGATCAAAATTGTCTAGCGGGATCAAGAACAGACGATTTTTTTACATCAACAAGTTAGCGCATACAGCAGAAATTGAGCTTGCTCGCTAACGCAGTAGATAGCCTCGCTATTTTCAGCAAGCTGTACAGGGCTTTGCAAGCAAATGAATTAAGGAAACAGAGGCGGGGTTGTTTTGACCTAGCTTTATAAAGCTAGAAATATACACCGTTTTGTTTAAAACTCGGCCTTGAACAGTTACTACAGATGGCCTGCAATTTTCTGACAACGGTAAGTCTATGTAACGTTAGATCTTAAAGCAAGTAAACGTTACGTGGCCGTATGGTATTTTCCTATGATCTTAAAAAGAGTTGCAACATTAACGAGGACAAATGCTCATAATAAGTCAGTGCTTAATGAGATGACAATCTATTTTCTATGTGGCTGAAGTGTAGTGTTTCTGTGTGTTGCAGGACGAGGCGTCTCCCGCTTCTCTCACGGATCTGTGTCTGTCGTACATGACCTGCAACCTCGAGCGCTTCTGTGTGAAACAGGCAGACGGCTCGCTCTGTCTCCGGGAGTCCCTAGTCTTCCCGCAGGAGCTCGCGGACCAGCTGCTGGCTAAGATGGCTACGGAAGGTGAGCAAGGGGTTTCCGTTGGTATGTCCCAACTGGTTTTAAACAAACTGTTTGCCGTACACACGCCGGCGGCGTGTTCACCTAACAACAGCAGGTGTGGTCTGCCTCTGTCACCAGATTCGTCACAAATGTACAAAACATTATGACTGGCGATTTTACGTCCTGATATGTTTACTCTGGCAGCGACTAACTATTGAAGTGCTTGTGAGAGGTATTGAGAGTGCTTGTGTGTGTGTGTGTGTGTGTGTGTGTGTCCAGGACTGCTGAATGACAGTACGGTGGGGGTGTTTCGGAGTTGTGAGTACCTGCGTTTGAGGCGAGCGTGTATCCGCACGGCGAAGATCTCTGCGGAGGCGTTCCAGCGAGCGCTCTGCCCTCACAGGCTGCTGGAGCTGGACGCAGCCAGGGTCAACGCAGACCTCACCATCGATGACATACTGCAGGGGCTCGCCACCAATAAACACTGCCAGGTAGAGGGGTGGGAACCTGGGGGGTAAAACTAAATACTCCATATCTCTGCCTCTCTCTCTGTTTTTTTTTTGCCCCTTCTCTCTTTACATTTTTGTCATTTAGCAGGCGCTCTTATCCAGAGCGACTTACAGTAAGTACAGAGACATTCCCCCCGAGGCAAGTAGTGTGAAGTGCCTTGGGACACAATGTCATTTTGCACGGCCGGGAATCGAACTGGCAACCTTCTGATTACTAGCCCGTTTCCCTAACCGCTCAGCCATCTGACTCCCCCTCTTTCTCTGCCTCCATCCCCCTCCCCTCCCCCAGGAGAGCCTGCAGCGTCTGGTCCTGACGGGTCTGACCATGTCCTCCCAGGAGGAGCCGGGGCACCCTGGCTTCAGCTCCCTGCCCGCCCTGCGCTCGCTGTCCCTGGCCAGCGTGGACTTCTACGACGCGGGGCTGGTGGATGCGTGCTCCCTGGCCCGGCTGGAGAGCCTGGACCTGTCCGACACCTCCGTCACCAACCTGACGCCCCTGCTGAGGCTGAAGGGCCGGCTGCGCTCGCTCACCCTGCACCAGATGAAGAGGTTGGAGATGAGCACCGCTCAGCTGCTGGCTGTCATAGGGCAGCTGGACGCCCTGCAGGTGTGTGTGTGTGTGTAGGAGGGAAGGGGGGAGTATGACTCTAGCATTGTATGTGTGTATTTTTTACTACCAATCCTTTCATGGTTTTCCTGTGTTTCTCTGTGTGTGTGTGTGTGTGTGTGTGTGTGCGCAGCACCTGGACATTAGTGATGATAAGCAGTTTACGTCTGACGTGGCCCGGCAGCTGCTGTGCCAGCCTGGCATCCTGCCCAACCTGATGTCCCTGGACGTGTCTGGCAGGAAGCAGGTGACCCGGCTGGGGTCAGGGGTCATGGCTGGGGTCAGGGGTCATGGCTGGGGTCAGGGGCCATGGCTGTGGTCAGGGGTCATGGCTGGGGTCAGGGGTCATGGCTGAGGTCAGAGGGGGTCATGGCTGGGGTCAGGGGTCATGGCTGGGGTCAGGGGTCATGGCTGGGGACGGGGGATTAGGGGTTAAGACAGATAACCAAAACACCTCTATACATACCAGTCTTACTCCACAGAGAGTAGTAACCTGTGTGTGTGTGTGTGTGTGTGTGTGTGTGTGTGTGCAGGTGACTGATGCAGCGGTGAAGGCATTTGTGGAGGAGAGACCAGGGATGACCTTTGTGGGGCTTCTGGCCACAGACGCAGGCTTCTCCCCCTTCCTGTCTGGAGAGGGCAGCTTGCAGGTTGTACTACTGCTCTGCAGCGGTGTGGACACGCCTGGCTGTCAATTACATACTGACGTGTGTGTGTGTGTGTGTGTGCAGGTGACCGGAGAGGCTAATGAATCTCAGATCTGTGAGGCGTTGCGGCGCTACAGTGAGAGGGAAGGCTTTGTGAGAGAGGCCCTCTTCCACCTGTTCAGCCTCACACACATCATGGAGAAACCACGGCCAGACATCCTCAAGGTGCACACACACACTCACTCACTCACACATACTTGCTAACTGTAGCTATCCCTTACTTTCCTGATGCTACATCAAACGTTCCTTCTCTCCCCCTCCCCTCTTCTCTCCTCCCCTGTCAGCTGGTGGTCCTTGGCATGACCAACCACCCTGCCACCCTGAACGTCCAGCTGGCAGCCAGTGCGTGTGTGTTCAACCTGACCAAACAGGACCTGGCAGCGGGCATGCCCGTCAAACTGCTGGGCACCGTCACACAGCTACTGCTGGCTGCCATGACGACCTTCCCCAACCACCAGCAGGTAAGGCCAGGGCTCTGGGGTCAGGTGACGAGGGTCAGAGGTCAGGTTTAGGACCTGCGGTGACCAGAATGTGGGCCTTCTCTTTTCAGCTGCAGAAGAACTGCCTGCTGTCTCTGTGCAGCGACAGAGTCCTACAGGAGGTGCCTTTCAACAGGCGAGTCACACACACACACACACATGAACAGAAATACAGACAGACACTAAAAACACACACACATTCCAGAGCAGCCAGCCACAGGTGAAGGGAGTATGATGGTGTGTGTGTGTGCAGGTTTGAGGCAGCCAAGCTGGTAATGCAGTGGCTGTGTAACCATGAAGACCAGAACATGCAGAGGATGGCTGTGGCCATCATCTCCATCCTGGCAGCCAAGGTGTGTGTGTGTGTGTGTGTGTGTGAGAGAGTGTGAGCTGATTCTGAGTCAGTATTAATGAATGTGTGTCAGTAATTATAAGTGTGTGTGTGTGTAGTTGTCTACAGAGCAGACGGCCCACTTAGGAGCAGAGCTGTTCATAGTGAAGGTAAGACCCTGGAACACTCTCTCTCCCTGTCTGTCTCTTCCTGTGTGTCTCTCTCTCTCTCTCTCCCTGTCTCTCTCCTAACACACTCTCTCTCCCTGTCTCTCTCCTAACACTCTCTCTCCCTGTGTCTCTCCTAACACTCTCTCTCTCTCCCTGTCTCTCTCCTAACACTCTCTCTCCCTGTCTCTCTCCTAACACTCTCTCTCCCTGTCTCTCTCCTAACACACTCTCTCTCCCTGTCTCTCTCCTAACACTCTCTCTCCCTGTCTCTCTCCTAACACTCTCTCTCTCTCCCTGTCTCTCTCCTAACACACTCTCTCTCCCTGTCTCTCTCCTAACACTCTCTCTCCCTGTCTCTCTCCTAACACTCTCTCTCCCTGTCTCTCTCCTAACACTCTCTCTCTCTCCCTGTCTCTCTCCTAACACTCTCTCTCCCTGTGTCTCTCTCCTAACACTCTCTCTCCCTGTGTCTCTCTCCTAACACTCTCTCTCCCTGTGTCTCTCTCCTAACACTCTCTCTCCCTGTGTCTCTCTCCTAACACTCTCTCTCCCTGTCTCTCTCCTAACACTCTCTCTCCCTGTCTCTCTCCTAACACTCTCTCTCCCTGTGTCTCTCTCCTAACACTCTCTCTCCCTGTGTCTCTCCTAACTCTCTCTCTCCTGGCGGTCTCTCCTGGCGGTCTCTCTGAGCAGCAGCTGCTCCACATCGTGCGTCAGAAAGCGTCCCAGGGCGTGGTGGATGCCACCCTCAAGTTCACACTGAGTGCGCTCTGGAACCTCACAGACGAATCACCAACCACCTGCCGCCATTTTATAGAAAACCAGGGTCTGGATCTGTTCATCAGCGTTCTAGAGGTACGAAGACACACACACACACACACTTGACTCATCTTTCTTTTTTTAAACCTCTCCCTCCCTCTCTCTCCCCCCCCCACAGTCCTTCCCTACAGAGTCTTCCATCCAGCAGAAGGTTCTGGGGCTACTGGTGAGCTTGGCTCTGTTCCTTCTGCTGTTCTACACACCAGCCTCTGGGAACGTGCTCCTCTCACCCCTCCCTCCCCCCTCCCCTTGTAGAACAACATAGCGGAGGTAGGAGAGCTGCACATGGAGCTGATGGTGCAGGGCTTCCTGGATCACCTGCGCTCCCTGCTGCACAGCCCGGAGGTGGAAGTGAGCTACTTTGCCGCAGGGATCCTGGCCCACCTCACCTCCCGGGGGGAACAGGCCTGGGGCCTGGGCCTGGAGCTGAGAGACACCATGCTGGAGCAACTGGTACGAGGGGGTGCTGTGTGTGTATGTATATCTCTTTCTTATGGACCCTAGTGACTGTGTGTGTGTGTGTCTTCCCCAGCACTCTGCCATCCTGAAGTGGCCGACTCCAGAATGTGAGATGGTGGCCTACAGGTGAGACCCTCATCTACACTTCCTGTCCTGTCTGAGCACTTCCTGTCCTGTCTGAGCACTTCCTGTCTGAACACTTCCTGTCCTGTCTGAGCACTTCCTGTCTGAGCACTTCCTGTCTGAGCACTTCCTGTCTGAGCACTTCCTGTCTGAGCACTTCCTGTCCTGCAGGTCTTTCGGTCCGTTCTTCCCCCTGCTGGAGTGTTTCCACACTCCTGGAGTCCAGCTGTGGGCGGCCTGGGCCATGCTGCACGTCTGCAGCAAGAATGGTGAACGCACACACACACACATACACACACATCTACACCCACACACACACACGTACTTACATGGTGTGTAATGTGTTCTGTCGCCCCCTGTGTGCAGCGGCACGCTACTGCAGCATGCTGCTGGAGGAGGGGGGTCTGGAGTGGCTGCGGCGAGTGCACACACACCCCGACACACACCCCGACGTCAGGAGCCTGGTGGACAGCATCCTGCTCAACCTGCACACACACGCAGCACGCACCGGCCAGCACACACACACAGGTACACACACAGCTGAAACACACAAACAGTGTGGATAGACAGCATGATTGGTGTGTGTGTATATATATACTTATCTGCTTGTATTATTCTGTGTATAAACTTGTTTCTGTTCATCTTTCCCTACAGAGAGCCAAGCCCCCTAAACTCATCCAGACCTTGTTTAAAACTCATCCAAACATCCTCAAGACTTCATCCAAACAACCTCAAGACTTCATCCAAACATCCTCAAGACTTCATCCAAACATCCTCAAGACTTCGTCCAAACATCGGCACACTCACCCCAGAGTCTGAAGCTGTGCGAGTGTCTACATATGTATAATATGTATATATGTGTGTGTGTGTGTGTGTGCGTGCGCTGTTCAGTTAGGGCTCAGGGTGAGAGAGTGTTGAGGTCAGCTGTTCACCAGGGTGGAGAGACAGCTGGCCCTCACAGCAGCAGATAAGCTAGTGACCGTGCATGCTGGTGTTGGTGTGTGACGCATGCTGGTGTTTCTGTGAATGTTCCTCCTCTCCTGGGAACGCTTGTTCTCATTTCAGAGTTCCTACCCGCCCTACGTGCTCAGCCGTGTCTACAGAGGACTCCAGTGGCAATAGACAGCCAACGATAGCCGTTTTAGACCTGTGTTTGAGAGACAGACGTGTGTGTGTGTGTGTTGGGGATGAAAGCTTGTGACTTTATACACTACCTTCAACAGCACAATGAGTGAATGTGTTGTACATGCTGTTGTCTTTCCACAACTGTGTGTGTGTGTATATATATATTTATCTCGATAGCGTGGTAAATAAGAAACTGTTGCTGTGACGGTGTTAAGTGTCGCACGAAAACTGTTCTTTTAGTCCAAACAAATACAGCCTAAAGGAATCGGTGCACTTGATTCGAGTCACCTACAGTTCAGCCCATGGATGGATCAGCCCCATATGAGCCAGCTGCAACACTGATCAAACGCTCCTCAACTGAGAGCTGTCAGCATTATGACACCTTCCTGTTTGACTGACTGTGGGCAGAGAAGGAAGCCATGTTGCTGCTGGGGTCAGGGGTCATATAATAAAAAACAGACTTATTGATGGTGTTTCGTGTTGTCCTCATGGTTACCTAGCAACCAGCCTCCTGCATGACCAGCATGCCCTGCAGCAGTGACATCACATTTAAACATTCAGATATACAGAATATAACCATGTACAGAATATAACACACATTGAAAATACACCAACCTTCTTTGCAAGTGATAGTTATGTGAACATTATTTTATTAGTGATACTCTTATTTGACAATATTTATTTAAACCTTTCAACGTTTCCTTAGTTGGACTGGGTGGACAGAGTGTGTGTATTTAGTGTGTATTTTTCTATTTAAGTTATAGTGGATGTGTTAATCTACAGTGGTTATAGTTTGTGTGTTACTCTCCAGTGTAGTGAGGTGGTTATAGTGTGTGTGTGTGTTACTCTCCAGTGTAGTGAGGTGGTTATAGTGTGTGTGTGTGTTACTCTCCAGTGTAGTGAGGTGGTTATAGTGTGTGTGTGTGTTACTCTCCAGTGTAGTGAGGTGGTTATAGTGTGTGTGTGTGTTACTCTCCAGTGTAGTGAGGGGGTTATAGTGTGTGTGTGTGTTACTCTCCAGTGTAGTGAGGTGGTTATAGTGAGTGTGTGTGTTACTCTCCAGTGTAGTGAGGTGGTTATAGTGTGTGTGTGTGTTACTCTCCAGTGTAGTGAGGTGGTTATAGTGTGTGTGTGTGTTACTCTCCAGTGTAGTGAGGTGGTTATAGTGTGTGTGTGTGTTACTCTCCAGTGTAGTGAGGGGGTTATAGTGTGTGTGTGTGTTACTCTCCAGTGTAGTGAGGTGGTTATAGTGAGTGTGTGTGTTACTCTCCAGTGTAGTGAGGTGGTTATAGTGTGTGTGTGTGTTACTCTCCAGTGTAGTGAGGTGGTTATAGTGTGTGTGTGTGTGTGTTACTCTCCAGTGTAGTGAGGTGGTTATAGTGTGTGTGTGTGTTACTCTCCAGTGTAGTGAGGGGGTTATAGTGTGTGTGTGTGTGTGTTACTCTCCAGTGTAGTGAGGTGGTTATAGTGTGTGTGTGTGTTACTCTCCAGTGTAGTGAGGGGGTTATAGTGTGTGTGTGTGTTACTCTCCAGTGTAGTGAGGTGGTTATAGTGAGTGTGTGTGTTACTCTCCAGTGTAGTGAGGTGGTTATAGTGTGTGTGTGTGTTACTCTCCAGTGTAGTGAGGGGGTTATAGTGTGTGTGTGTGTTACTCTCCAGTGTAGTGAGGGGGTTATAGTGTGTGTGTGTGTGTTACTCTCCAGTGTAGTGAGGTGGTTATAGTGTGTGTGTGTGTTACTCTCCAGTGTAGTGAGGGGGTCTTTTCTCCATGAAGGCGGCCATGCCCTCCTTTCTATCTCTAGTTGGTATGACCTGGGGGGGGGGGAGGGGAGGAGGAGGAGGAGGGGGGAGGAGGAGGGGTGGAGGAGGAGGGGGGGGGGGGAAGCTGCAGTTAGAGCTAGCTGTTTTTTATGAACTCAAACAGCCAATCACATGAGTGAATTAGATGTGTTACCTGGGCGTAGCACATCCTCTCTATAGCCATGGCCGAGGTGGAGTCCACCTGGGAGACACACACATATCAAACACACCACGCAGGAGCATGGAGAACAGAGATAGTGTGTGTGTGTGTGTGTGTGTGGGGGGGGGTTGTACCTCTATGCCTCTGTTCATGGCCTCCTTGGCCATCCTCACAGCGATGGGAGCCTGGAGAGAGGAGGGGAGTGAGAGAGTCTGTCTGGGATCAGACGTGAGTGTGTGTGTGTGTGTACCTGGGGTAGGATCTCCCGTGTGTGTGTGTGTACCTGGGGTAGGATCTCCCGTGTGTGTGTGTGTGTGTACCTGGGGTAGGATCTCCCGTGTGTGTGTGGGTGTGTGTGTGTGTGTACCTGGGGTAGGATCTCCCGGGCCAGGCTGATGGCCTCCCTGTATGCTGCATCTCCAGCTGGGTTCTGGGGCACGGCCCGGTTCACCAGACCCAGCTCCTCCGCTCTCTGGCCCCCTACCCTCAAACCTGGAGGGGGGAGAGGGGGCGGGGGGTGGGAGGAGTAACTGGTTATCATGAGGTCCTGTAGATCAAGGTCTTGGTATGAGCGTCCAGGTATCTTCATCACCTGTGAAGATCATCTCCTTGGCAACAGCAACACCCACTGCTCTCGGCAGACGCTGACTGCCCCCTGTAGGAGAAGAGGGGAACTACATCTGAGGCACACACAGTGTAACACAGAGTGTGTGTGTGTGTGTGTGACCTCGGCGCTTACCAGCTCCTGGGAGCAGCCCTCGTGTCGTCTCAATCAGACCCATCTGTGCAGAGTAGGCTGAAACACACACACACACACCAGAGGACAGATGAAGGTTGGAGCTGCAGTGTCATTTGACAGACGGCTCACCTGAACCAATCACTGGGCTGCCTGCTTTTATTTAACCAATCAAATTCAGATTCACGTCTGCCTCTATCTAGACATGAATCTGCCTCCAGCTCTGCTCAGCTGTCGTCTAGGTAACACCATGAGCTGTGACATCACACAGCTGTCTCTGTGATGCCCAGGGGTCAGAGATGAGGGGTTGCTCACCGGCGGTGCGGAGGTCACAGGCCAGGGCCAGCTCCAGACCCCCGCCCAGGGCCACGCCGTCCAGCGCTGCGACGGTCGGCATGGGCAACAAGGCTGGCAGGGAGACACACACACACACACGATCACACACAACATCACACACGCACACACACGCATACACACTCACTCTCCTCCTCACCTATCTCCATCATCAGAGAGCGCAGGCCGTGAACAAACAGGTCAGACTGTGTGTTGTTCATCTGAGCTCTCTCCTTAAGATCTGCCCCTGCAACACACACACACACAGAACCATCATACAGACGCACACCTGCATGTTGTCCAACATATATACTTCTACGATGTGTACTGCTCTGACCCCCCCTCTGAGGCTGTGTGTAATGCCGTGAACACACCTGCACAGAACACACCTGCACAGAACACACCTGCACAGAACACACCTGCACAGAACACACCTGCACAGAACACACCTGCACAGAACACACCTGCACAGAACACACCTGCACAGAACACACCTTCACAGAACACACCTGCACAGAACACACCTGCACAGAACACGCCTGGAAGCAGACTTCTGAAGAGCAGCACGCGGACAGCCGCATCACGGGATACGCACGCCACCATCTCCCTCATCTGCAGCACACACACTTCAGCACTCTGTGTGTGTGTGGGTGTGTGTGTGTGTGTGGGGGGGGGGGGGGGTGCTCACCTGAGACACAAACACATTCCCTAGAGCGTTCTTGGCTTTCTGCCGACACATCAACACTTCAGCTATACCTGCACCAGAGGAGAGGAGTGAGGGAGGAGAGGGGGGGGAGAGGACGAGGAGAGCATGGAGAGAGATGAGAAGAGGAGAGGACGAGAGGAGAGGACGAGGAGAGCATGGAGAGAGATGAGGAGAGGAGAGGGAGGGATTGACTGACAGGAAGAGTAATCTGTTTGGCTGCTGAGACAAGTAGGGCTTTAGAGGTGTGTGTGTTTCTAACGCTTGTCTAATTAGCCACCTTTATAGAGATCTTAACTCAAATCATGCTTAAAGCTGCCATTTACACATCAATCTGACACACACACACAAACACTAGAGATGGCAAAAGTACAAACATCCTTCACTCAAGTAGAAGTAAAAATACTCATGTTTAAAAAGACTGTTACCAGAAAAATCTACGTCAGTAGATTCCCATCTCTGCCTAACACACCGGATGATAATAGAGCGTGCAGTTATAAACCGTCTTACCGGAGTCTTCCCCGTCCAGATGCCGTAGATCCACCTCCACATCCGGCGTCTGTCTGTGTAACTGACGGGAGAGCGTGACAGCTGGTCCCGGCAAAGGACCTTTGCTCCCGAACAGCGATGTAAGGCCAGGCCGGTGTATCGAACCTGGGGTACTGAGACGGTGCATGATCATGTTACCTGAGGCAGGTATAAACGACAGGTGAGCCGCCAGGCTGCGTAGCGTCAACATGCTGCTCCGTGTCAGTGTTGCTGAAAAAGGAAGTTCTCGCAACTCGAGCCTGATTAAAAAAAACACCCGGAAATGTGCTCCCGATTGTGGAAAGTCGAACTTTCCAATTTACAAAATCAAACAAAAAGGCAAATTCACACTTTCATAAAATTTACTATTTGTCGTTAACCAAATCCTCTTTCCCTGGAGATCGTTTCTCTCTCGGGAACTGAGGACAGGAGGGGTGAGGACTCGAGGACGAATGACACCTAGCGGTAATCACTGGGAAATGTGTACAACAGCACGCACGCAAAATGTATGCAGGCGCGCGCCCACTAGTGCTGCCTGGTGTCATCAAGGAGGTTAACCTCTGTCTCTCTTTTCTCCCCCTCTCTCCAGCCAGACAGACAGTGACGTGTAGTTTCCGTGTGCGTGCAGCCTAGTCTGACCATTCATTATTCAACATGTCTACAGAATCAGCACCACACACACAGGGTCCTGGAACACAACAACAAATGTGTGTGTGGTCATTTGTAGGTTGTTAGTGGACGGGACAAATTAATAGTTTACGGAGGGTAGAGGATTCCCTCTAAATCCTGTCCCCCCCCCCCACCGCCCCTCTCCCCGTCTCTAGCCGCGGCTAGCCTCGCTGCGGCCCTCAGGCCTGCCAGACCAGGGGCCGAAGTAGGAAGGCAAGCCCAGGCAGGGAGCACCAGGTGGGCATGAGTCACAGAGGACTTGCCTGACCTCACACTCAGCTCTGCACTGACCTCTCTCCACTCAGACCATGAGATGGTGACACACAGAAAGACACACACACACACATGCTGGCTCACACACACATGCTGGCTCACACACACATGCTGGCTCACGAACAAATGCTTGCTTGCTCACACACACACACACGCACACACACACGCACACACACAGTCAGCAGAACAGAGTTGGTCTAGGCTCATCTGCTTCATGTTTGTTTACTAACCTCAGAGGAAACAGCCACAGTGGTGTCACCCAGTATGTGTGTGTGTGTGTGTGTGTGTGTGGAGGGAGAGAGACAAAGAGAGAGAAAGGGGAAGAGGGGGGAGCGAGGGGGGAGAGAGAGGGAGGGGAGAGAGCGAGAGAGGGAGAAAGAGGAAGGGAAGGACAGGGAGGAAGGGGGAGAGGGAGGGAGGGAGAGAGAGAGAGAGAGAGAGGTGTGTGTGTGGAGGGAGAGATGGAGGGAGAGAGACAAAGAGATAGAGAGGGGAAGAGGAAGGGAGGGAGGGAGGGAGGGAGGGAGGGAGGGAGGGAGGGAGGGAGGGAGGGAGGGAGGGAGGGAGGGAGGGAGGGAGGGAGGGAGGGAGGGAGGGAGGGAGGGAGGGGAGAGGGAGTAGAGGCCTCAGGCTCCAGTGACAGCTGAAACACACCCCTGTTAAATAATACACATTGTCATTGTGCACCACACACACACACACGCTCACACACAGACACACACATTCCAGGAAGCAGTCAAGAGGAAAGTTACACTAATGATTCCAATTGCTTCACTTTACTGGCACACAATACAGGGCAACCAGAAACACTCAACTCAGAACGATACACTGGTGTGAGACAGGCAGACAGACAGACAGACAGACAGACAGACAGACAGACAGACAGACAGGAAGGAAGGCAGGCTGACAGACAGACAGGATGACAGACAGACAGACAGACAGACAGACAGACAGACAGACAGACAGACAGACAAACAGACAGGCTGGCAGGCAGGCAGGCTGACAGACAGGCTGACAGACAGACAAACAGACAGACACAGGCTAAAAAGACAGACAGGCAGACAGACAGACAGACAGAAAGGCTGACAGGTAGGCAGGCAGGCAAGCAGGCAGGCAGGCTGACAGACAGAGAGACAGACAGACAGGCTGACAGACAGAGAGACAGACAGACAGGCTGACAGACAGGCTGACAGACTGACAGGCAGACAGACAGCCCTCTCTGTGAGCCTCCTCTGCAGGCTGTAGCTTGTCTGTGGGTCTGTGGTCTGCTGGTGTGGGTGGTCTGCTGGTGTGGGTGGTCTGCTGTAGTGTGTGGTCTGCTGGTGTGGGTGGTCTGCTGGTGTGGTCTGCTGTAGTGGGTGGTCTGCTGGTGTGGGTGGTCTGCTGTAGTGTGTGGTCTGCTGGTGTGGGTGGTCTGCTGGTGTGGTCTGCTGTAGTGGGTGGTCTGCTGTAGTGGGTGGTCTGCTGGTGTGTGGTCTGCTGTAGTGGGTGGTCTGCTGGTGTGTGGTCTGCTGTAGTGGGTGGTCTGCTGTAGTGGGTGGTCTGCTGGTGTGTGGTCTGCTGTAGAGGGTGGTCTGCTGTAGTGGGTGGTCTGCTGGTGTGGGTGGTCTGCTGTAGTGGGTGGTCTGCTGTAGTGGGTGGTCTGCTGTAGTGGGTGGTCTGCTGGTGTGGGTGGTCTGCTGTAGTGGGTGGTCTGCTGGTGTGGTCTGCTGTAGTGGGTGGTCTGCTGGTGTGGGTGGTCTGCTGTAGTGGGTGGTCTGCTGGTGTGTGGTCTGCTGTAGTGGGTGGTCTGCTGTAGTGGGTGGTCTGCTCTAGTGGGTGGTCTGCTGTAGTGTGTGGTCTGCTGTGGTGTGGTCTGCTGTTGTGTGGTCTGCTGTTGTGGGTGGTCTGCTGTAGTGTGTGGTGTGTTGGTGTGTGGTCTGCTGTAGTGTGTGGTCTGCTGTGGTGTGGTCTGCTGTTGTGGGTGGTCTGCTGTAGTGTGTGGTGTGTTGGTGTGTGGTCTGCTGTAGTGTGTGGTGTGTGGTCTGCTGTAGTGTGGTCTGCTGGTGTGTGTGGTCTGCTGTAGTGTGTGGTGTGCTGTAGTGTGTGGTGTGTGGTCTGCTGTAGTGTGTGGTGTGTGGACTGCTGTAGTGTGTGGTGTGTGGTCTGCTGTAGTGTGGTCTGCTGGTGTGTGTGGTCTGCTGGTGTGGGTGGACTCTAGTCAACACCAGGCATGGCTGCCTTCTACAGGAATTATGCAACATCAGTGTGAGTCACACGACCTCTGGAGAGAGAGGAGCCTCTAGCCTGCTAGCATGCTGTTGAGGAGAGCATGGGCTAGCCTGCTGTTGAGGAGAGCATGGGCTAGCCTGCTAGCCTGCTGTTGAGGAGAGCCAGGGCTAGCCTGCTAGCATGCTGTTGAGGAGAGCCAGGGATAGCCTGCTAGCCTGCTGTTGAGGAGAGCCAGGGCTAGCCTGCTAGCATGCTGTTGAGGAGAGCCTGGGCTAGCCTGCTAGCCTGCTGTTGAGGAGAGCCAGGGCTAGCCTGCTGTTGGGTGAAACCACCCCTCCATGTGGTACTTTGTAATCTTTAACTCGCGCACACACTCATACGCATATATACACACACATACGCACCTTATGGTTACTAAGGTAAGGAGAGAGAGAAATAAATGTCAGGACAAGAGACACAACCTCACCAGGAAACGCTTCCATGAGTTACATAAACACAACTCAGGTCTAGTAATGACAGCCTGAGCCTCCTGTAGCTTCTGAACAAGATTCAGAGCGGAGACTAAAGACTAAAGCATTTGATTAGAGGATCTAGGAGACCTATCCTGCAGAATTAGGTCAACTCTAATGTTAGACACCCAGGAAAAATCACTACAATTTTATACCTTTAAAATCAAACCCTGAAACAATGTAGAAACTGAATTCTAATTCAAATTGCTTTAACATGCTAAATGCTTTATTGGCATGAATGGTCAGGTTCTACTATGGATCTATCTATGTATCTACCTATCAATCAATCTATCTATGTATAAACTTTATGAAAGTTTAAAGTTAATAAGCTAATTATGCATTATTATTTACATATTATGTTTTGTAACTGCACACTCACACGGACATCATACGTTGCTTTGCATTATTTTAATTGTATTGATGTGTATGGAACAGGAATAAAAGGTATCTAGAAAGTAGCGAAACCATAATATCGTTTACATACAATCTGAAGTTGTTTCTTGGAGTTGGAGGAGCGCGCGTCAGGAGACAGACCGCAGGGTCTTAGATGCACGTGGTCACCAGACTCCGTCTGCACCTGAAGTTAACCTGCGTCTGGGCGGACACAGACACCACCTGGTTACGTCACTACAGGGCTCCCATCTCCTGTGACGGTGCACGCGCGCACACACACACACACACGCACGCACACAGGCAGCAACAGCAGCATCATTGCTACAAAGAAAGAGAAAAGAGAGCGAGAGAGAGAAAGGGGAGAGAGAGAGTGTTAGAGAGAGAGAGACAGAGAGAGAGACAGAGAGAGAGAGAGAGAGAGAGAGAGAGAGAGAGAGAGAGAGAGAGAGAGAGAGAAAGGGGGGAGAGAGAGACAGAGGAAGAAAGAGAGAGGGGGAAAAGAGAGCGAGAGGGGGAGAGAGAGTTAAAGCGACCAAGTGCTCGAGCTCACATCCACATAGTTGTCTTGAGAGGCGAGATGGACGCAAGCCGTTTAGTCATATTCTCTAACGGAACCGCCGTTTGAACGAGGCACGGGCCACATATCTAGAATCGTCGTTAACGGAACGGAAACTAATGTTTGGGCTAGAACGTCTACTCTCGAGGGGTTACATCCCGGAATTTGCGCATGTCTATTGTTTGTAAACTAAATTAACCACACATTCTGTCTGCCTGACGACTAACTCACTGAAATGAAATACCGACGCGACGATTTCGTGCAGCAAGTGATCCGCTGTGGTCTGTTCAACCGGAAAAATATAAATCTGGTAAGCATAAACGATTCTCACTCGCCACGCGATTAGAAACGTCTCTCGGTCACCTTCGAAATTAACGAATGTCTTTTGGCGACGTGCGTGGCGCGAGTGAGCGCGTGCAAGTGAGTGACCGATAGTCCTTTTTGAGAACGAGAGAGGGAGCGAGGGAGAGAGAAAGACTGGATATAAACAGCACCCAGAGATCCAGGCAGCGCGAGCCAGCTCAGCCGAGTCTCCGCTCAGCTACACTCCCACTCCCGCGTACCCATGCAGGATGTCCGGGCTGGGGCGGAGAGTCCTGGTCCTGCTCGGCCCGAGTACATGACGCTCTGGGTGGCCTCGTCATGTGTCTCCTGCCCGGCCCCAGCGCGCAGTCCCTCCGGCTGCTGTTTCTCTTGGTCTTCGTGATGGGGGTGGCTCCGTCCCCGGCTCTGACAGCCGGCTGCCCCGACAGATGCGTGTGTGACGACCAGCTCGTGGTTCAGTGCGCCGGGCAGGATCTAACGCGCTTCCCCACCGACCTCCCTCTAGCCACGCGGCAGCTAATCATCTCCAACAACCGCATCGGAGACCTTCCCGCGCTGCAGCTTAACTACCTGTCTGACTTGGTGTACCTGGACTGCAGCAACAACTCTCTCACCGAGATCTCCGAGTCCACATTCGGGAATCTTCGGAAACTGGCTTACCTGGACCTTTCCTATAACAAACTCGCTCTAATCGAGGACCGGACGTTCGGGCCTCTGACGTCCCTGGTGATGCTGCGGCTGACGGATAACCCGAGCCTGGCCGAGATCCACCCGGACGCATTCGCAGAGAACACGGCCCTGCAGGTTCTGGATGTGTCCCGGAACAACCTGACCGGGCTGAACATCAGCACGCTGATCGCACTGCCCGCGCTCCGCTCCCTGGGGCTGAGCGGGAACCCGTGGCGTTGTGACTGTGACACGGAGGACCTCTGCTTGTGGGTGCAGATCGAGGGCTTCAAGTTCCAAGGTGAGGAACTCTGGTCTCTCTCTCTCTCTCTCTCTGTCAGCACGGCACTTTTTAGTTTAGGTTTTAACTCCTTAAAATGTTGTCGAAAATTTATAATCATGCGTTGATTTAGCAGACGTTTTTATCTAAAGTGACGTATAGAAGGAGGGGGAGCGGGGGAGGGGGGGGGGGAGGTGAATCTGCGACCTGTTAATCTGCAGTCAAATGTTCTACTACAAAACTAGCTACTGTTTATATGCAGTTTCAGTCAGAGCGCTATGCTGGATTTTAAGCTGCATGGATGCTCTCGTCGTCTGGCCCTGTCGGCTGTTTGGTGGCAGCGTATCTGGGCCGGACTGGCCGGAACACGTTCCTGCGCTGTTAACAGCACGCGCCAGCAATGCTGCAAGGTCTTATCCGTTGTTATTGTCACATCAACTCGTTTAGCTAATTTGATTGCGGGCGCTCAGTCAATAGTTCTTGACAGTGTAGCTCAATCCCTATCTCCTACACACACTCACACACACTCACACAAGCACACACACACTTACACAGACACACACACACAGGCACAAACGTACGCACATTGCGAATTATACAATGACAATCGGGGGGGTCAACTTCTTCTCCAGAGCGTGTATCGACCCCCCCAACCTGTGGTTTTGAGCTATTTTGGGGGGGTCCAAATCTTAATTAGGGGGGTCAGACCCCCCAAATCCCCCGTAATTGGCACCCTGCTGCCCCTCCCCCTCCCTAAAGGACCAGCATGTCCCCAGTGAGGCGTCAGGACAGTCAGGGGACCCTGCCCCCTGCTCAGGACAGTCAGGGGACCCTGCCCCCTGCTCAGGACAGTGAGGGGGGCCCTCCCCCCTGCTCAGGACAGTGAGGGGGGCCCTCCCCCCTGCTCAGGACAGTGAGGGGGTCTGCCCCCTGCTCAGGACAGTGAGGGGGGCCTGCCCCCTGCTCAGGACAGTGAGGGGGGCCCTCCCCCCTGCTCAGGACAGTGAGGGGGGCCTGCCCCCTGCTCAGGACAGTGAGGGGGGCCTGCCCCCTGCTCAGGACAGTGAGGGGGCCTGCCCCCTGCTCAGGACAGTGAGGGGGGCCTGCCCCCTGCTCAGGACAGTGAGGGGGGCCCTCCCCCCTGATCAGGACAGTGAGGGGGGCCTGCCCCCTGATCAGGACAGTGAGGGGGGCCCTCCCCCCTGATCAGGACAGTGAGGGGGGCCTGCCCCCTGATCAGGACAGTGAGGGGGGCCCTCCCCCCTGCTCAGGACAGTGAGGGGGGCCTGCCCCCTGCTCAGGACAGTGAGGGGGGCCTGCCCCCTGCTCAGGACAGTGAGGGGGGCCTGCCCCCTGCTCAGGACAGTGAGGGGACCCTGCCCCCTGCTCAGGACAGTGAGGGGGCCTGCCCCCTGCTCAGGACAGTGAGGGGGGCCTGCCCCCTGCTCAGGACAGTGAGGGGACCCTGCCCCCTGCTCAGGACAGTGAGGGGGGCCCTCCCCCCTGATCAGGACAGTGAGGGGGGGCTGCCCCCTGATCAGGACAGTGAGGGGGGCCCTCCCCCCTGATCAGGACAGTGAGGGGGGCCTGCCCCCTGATCAGGACAGTGAGGGGGGCCTGCCCCCTGCTCAGGACAGGAGTGGAACAGGAGAATGTGTGAGGATCTCAGAGGATCCTGGCTCTCAGCAGGGCGACCGGCTGGAGGGTTAAACTTTCTCACGTCAGGGAGTCTCTCCTACAGAGTCCAGACAAGGTCAAGTTCATCTGACGAAAGCACATGACAGAGTTAATTTGCAACAAAATGTGTTCAGACTTTCCCAACAGTGCAGACAGGGATACAATAGATGTGACGGTCTCTCCTCACGTCTTCCTGCAGTCTGGGAGCAATGATGGTCTCTCTTGTAGGTTCTCCTGCAGGTTCTAGAAGAGAGGAGGACAGCAGAAGGAAATACAAGCTACAGAATAAAATCTCTATCATAATAAGATCTCTATCATAATAACATCTCTATCATAATAACAGCTCACATAATACAATTCAGTATTTTGTTTCACAATTAAGACAGCTGCAGAAAATCATGCCAAATACAAACAATCTCAGTCTCTCAGTCTCTGATATGGTGACTATATTGACATGGCAGCTATAATCAAGTACTGTAACCAGACTGACAGTCAGGAGAGAGAGAATGGGGTCAGGAGTGAGTGTGCGTGCATGTGTGTGTGTTTTGTATGTGGGGCAAGCTGTGAGTATAAGGCACCAGTACAGGGTGTGTGTGCGCCCGTGTGTGTGTGTGTGTGTGTGTGTGTGAAGCAGAGTGTGAGTTAGAGTACATTCTGTTGTTTGGAATGCCCTCCATGGTGACTGCATGGCTTACAGGGTAATATAAAGAGATTCCAGCTGTCCTAGGCTCTTACCAGGCTGCATGGGAGAGGGAGAGACGTAGAGAGAGAGAGAGACATAGACAGAGACAGAGAGACGTAGAGAGAGAGAGAGACATAGACAGAGAAAGAGAGACGTAGAGAGAGAGAGAGAGACATAGACAGAGAAAGAGAGACGTAGAGAGAGAGAGAGACATAGACAGAGAAAGAGAGACGTAGAGAGAGAGAGAGGAAGACAGGTCCACCTGTGCTCTGATTAATCAAGTGTAATCTAGCTCTCTGCCCTCCTCCCTGCCTTCCTCTGATCATCTGGAGCAGAGCGGTGAGGAGAGCACCCGGGAGGAGGAGTCTCTGTGGGAACACCTGGGTTTGGAACGCGGCCCGCCCAGGGTCAGAGCGTGTGGTTTGGAACGCAGCCCGCCCAGGGTCACCGCAGTGCTTACTCAGCAGGCTGCCTGGACATTGATTTGATTGGCAGAGAGAATTGTCTGCATGGTCCGTTGACAACCCTGCCTCCCCTCTCTGTCTCTGAGGCAGCCTCTCCATAGAGGCAGAGCGGATTGAGGCAGGGTGGGGCATAGTGAGGCAGGGGAGAATGGAGGAAGAGGCAGAGGCAGGGAGGAGGGTGAGAGAGAGGGAGAGAGAGAAGCATATTTGCATTGTGAGCTTTGAGGCTGGGTTCTGCCCCAAGCTCTATGTGTCCCTGGTGGAAAGGAATAACAAGCTGTAGAAAAGAGAGAGAGGGAGAGAGAGAGGGAGGGAGGGAGAGAGAGAGGCCGAGGCTGGAGGGGGTTAGAGGGTACTAGGGGAGGGGCAAGGCTGTGGACGGTACTATGGGGGGAGAGGGTGGAGGGTACTGGGGGGTGGAGGGTACTGGGGGGTGGAGGTTACTGGGGGGTGGAGGTTGTAGGTCCGGGGTACTTTGGGGGGAGAAGGCATGGGGGAGACTTTGTGAGCACAGCTCCCCCCCAGGCACAGAGCCAGGGCGGGGAGGTCGAGCGTGGAGGAAAAGTTAAATATTCATAGAGAGAAGGATGGAGTTGAAGAAAGAGAGAGAGGGAGTTCAAAAGATGAGGGAGGGAGAGAGACATGGAAGGGGGATAGACAGATAGGAGAAAGAGAAAGATAGAAAGAGACAGACAGACAGATAGGAGGAAGGGAGGTGTGGATAACGGAGGAGATCGAGTGAAGGTATGGAGTGATAGAGAGAGAGATGTAGAGGAGTGTATGGATGGAGGGGTGTGTTTACAGCAGGTATTGTGATGCAGAGTCATTGATAGCTGTTACATGCTCATGACGTTCATTATTGATGACCTGGAACAAGTAGACAACCACAGCCTGTAACTGAAGACTGGAGTGGTGTGTGTGTGTGTGTGTGTCTTCTTTCTAGTTTTCTAGGTAGTGGTGGAGGGGAAGGAGGGATGGAGGGAGAGATGGTACAGTAGAGGGAGAGGGACAGTGGGAGGTTTCAGTTAGTCTGACTAACGCTGAGCTGAGAGGAGGCCTGTGTTTTTATCTTCTCCCTGATGTAGCAAAGGTCAACTATTCTTAGCTAACATATCTTCTCTGTTCAGCTAGCCAACCAGAAAGCAGTTAACATAGCTTCCCTGATGTTCAACTGGCCAAACAGAGAACAGTTAATATATCTTCTCTGTCCAGCTGGCTAACCAGAAAGCAGTTACCATAGCTTCACTGTTCAACTGGCCAAATAGAGAACAGTTAACATGTCTTCACTGTGTTAAACTGGCCAACCAGAGAACAGTTAACATGTCTTCACTGTGTTAAACTGGCCAACCAGAGAACAGTTAATATATCTTCTCTGTGTTAAACTGGCCAACCAGAGCGCAGGAAACTTTTCTTCTCTACTTCCTGTCATCTTGGTGAGGTTGGTTGGGAGGACTGTAGCCCTGCTCTTCTCCTCACACACACACACACACACACACGCTTCCAAAGCTACATATCTCTATACCTGCTGTTAATATTCTCACTCTTGGACACACTTATACACTCACACACCCACCCACACACACCCTCATGCACACACACACACTTACACCCCCACACACACACCGTCATGCACACACACACACGCACTCACACTCCCCCACACACACACACAGAAAGCCATCTGTATTGGCATCATTAGTAATGTTATAAATATCATGTTGACTGCTAGACTGGCCCAACCCTCAGGTTAATCCCTCTTACACCAGATCAGATGTGTGTGCGTGTGTGTTGGGGAGGTTTGTGTGTGTATACTGTGTGTGTGTGTGTGTGTGTTTGCAGGGTAGTTGGGTAGTTGTGGTGGTGTGTACCTTAAGGCCAGGCTGTGATATTTCTAACATTACTAATGATGCAAATGCAGATGGTAATCTGTGTGTGAGAGAGTGTGTGTGTGGGAGTGTGTGTGTGTGAGAGAGTGTGTGTGTGGGGGGGGGGAGTGTGTTCAGGGTTTTAAAGTTGATCAGTATAGAGAACAAGTATAGAGAAGTTAAGGCATCACTAATGAGTTTAGTTACACAACATTCTTGGCTACCTCAGAAGCATCTCTAATCTAGTCTCTCTATTTCTGCATCTGAGAACATCCTGAGCAACGTCTATATAAATGTCATTACGTACAGGATCTATGTAGGAAATGTAATAAGATATACATGTGGTCTGTGGTGTTGACCTGAACTAACCTGAAACACACACGGTATCCTTCTCCTTCATCCCTCTCTTTATCCTCCTCCTCCCTCTCCTCTCTCCTCCCCACTCCTCCTCTCTCTCCTCCCCGCTCCTCCCTCTCCTCCACTCCTCCTCTCTCTCCTCCCCGCTCCTCCCTCTCCTCCACTCCTCCTCTCTCTCCTCCCCGCTCCTCCCTCTCCTCCACTCCTCCTCTCTCTCCTCCTCTCTCCTCCCCACTCCTCCCTCTCCTCCTGTTCTCTCCTCTCTCTCTCTCTCTCTCTCCTCCCCTGTGTCGTATCAGCTGGGTGAACACATGACCATCTTCATCAAGCTTCACGACCTTCCTCTCTGTGCTGGAGCAAGGGGTCACAGGTCAAAGGTCATCACTGACTGTTCTCTCTGGTGGAGAACAGGAGCTAACCCGGGATCAGGGGTCAGATCAGAACTTTCACTCCTGACAGAAGCAGAACCATGATGGAACCAGAGATCAGAACTCAGATAAAAACTGTGCTAACAACCTCCTCTCTCTCTCTCTCTCTCTCTCTCTCTCTCTCTCTCTCTCTCTCTCTCTCTCTCTCTCTCTCTCTCTCTCTCTCTCTCTCTCTCTCTCTCTCTCTCTCTCTCTCTCTCTCTCTCTCTCTCTCTCTCTCCCTCCCTCCCTCCCTCCCTCCCTCCCTCCCTCTCTCTCTCTCTCTCTCTCTCTCTCTCTCTCTCTCTCTCTCTCTCTCTCTCTCTCTCTCTCTCCCTCCCTCTTTCTCTCTCTACTTCTGTCAGACCTTTGGCTGGCTTGGGCTCCAACAACTATAAATCATATTTGGCCATTCTCTTTCTCTCTCTCTCTCTCTCTCTCTCTCTCTCTCTCTCTCTCTCTCTCTCTCTGACCAGCTCTCTCTCTCTCTCTTTCTCTCTACTTCTGTCAGACCTTTGGCTGTGTTGGAGGATGAGTGCAGTTTAATTAACAGTTATCTGGCCTGCACATATATCAGGGAAGACAGTTCTCCCATCCAGACATACGCACCCCCTCCCCTCCCCTCTCTCCCTTGATAGACAGTATACTGAACAAGAAGAACCTAAACTTTGAATCAAAGCTGTTTATAACATCACGTACCAGTTATGTGATGCATGATGCTGTGTATGTAGTAATCCTCTTGAGTCTTGCAGTCTCAGACAGTCCAGACCTGGGGAGATGTGTAGTGGCTGAGGTTTTCACTGTATCATGTGTGTGTATGTGTGTGTAGCTGTCTGTAATAATTGATTTCTCATTTCTCTCCTGCTCCCTTTCTCTCCTGCTCCCTTTCTCTCCTGCTCCCTTTCTCTCCTGCTCCCTTTCTCTCCTGCTCCCTTTCTCTCCTGCTCCCTTTCTCTCCTGCTCCCTTTCTCTCCTGCTCCCTTTCTCTCCTGCTCCCTTTCTCTCCTGCTCCCTTTCTCTCCTGCTCCCTTTCTCTCCTGCTCCCTTTCTCTCCTGCTCCCTTTCTCTCCTGCTCCCTTTCTCTCCTGCTCCCTTTCTCTCCTGCTCCCTTTCTCTCCTGCCCTCCAAATGTATTTTCTTCTTTACCGCCCCCCCCCGCCTTTCTTTCTCTGCTTTCCCTCCCCCCTCCTCTCTCCCCTCCTCTCCCCTCCTCTCCCCCCTCCTCTCTCCCCTCCTCTCCCCCCTCCTCCCCCCTCCTCTCTCCCCTCCTCTCCCCTCCTCTCCCCTCCTCTCTCCCCTCCTCTCTCCCCTCCTCTCCCCCCTCCTCTCTCCCCTCCTCTCTCCCCTCCTCTCTCCCCTCCTCTCCCCCCTCCTCTCTCCCCCCTCCTCTCTCCGCCCTCTTCCCCAGACGAGGGTCAGACCGTGTGCCAGGGTCCTCCAGACCTCTGGGGGCAGCGGCTGGCGGAGGTGGGCATGCAGCTGCGTGCAGACTGCCACCAGGGCCTGGGCTACTGGGACTACCTGTTCTTCATCGCCATCGGCTTCGTGATCTTCTCTGCGGGGACAGTGTCTGCCTGGGTGATGGGGGTGCTGATGGTGCTGTACGAGCGCTACAGCAGGAGGAAGGAGGATGAGCTGGACAGCGAGGACGAGGAGGGGGGCGGCGGGGGGGGCTGTGGGGGGGGAGGGGGGGGACACCAGGGGAATGGGGACCTGAACAAGCCGGGCATGCAGGTGTGAGGGTGTGAACCTTCTGGAAGAGGAGGAGGGGGGGGGGGGGAGGAGGAGGAAGGACACTGATGACTTGGATTTAAATATTTACTGGACTGATATTCTGTTCTATGTGTGTATTTGTGTGTGCGTGCGTGTAAGTGTGTGTGCGTGCGTGTAAAATAGAGATACACAGCAATAAGGGGAGATATGCCTTCCACTTCAGAATGACAGAGTGACCTCTTAGCTATCAGGAGCAATAACATACTCACACACACTCAAACACACACATACTCACCACACTCAAACACACACATACTAACACACACAGACACAAACTGTACAGATCGTGGTGACGTGAGTCAGGGGTGCCAGAGTAACTCCCTGAGCTTAGAGGGTTCAAACAAAACTGACTGATATACACACGTGTGTGTGTGTGGGTGTGTGTGTGGGTGAGTGTGTGTGGGTGTGTGTGTGGGTGAGTGTGTGTGGGTGTGTGTGTGTGTGAGTGGGTGGGTGTGTGTGGGTGAGTGTGTGTGGGTGTGTGTGTGTGGGTGTGTGTGTGTGTGGGTGGGTGTGTGTGTGTGGGTGTGTGTGTGAGTGGGTGGGTGTGAAGGTCAGCCTCCAATGTCCATGCAGCACATTCTACCACGGAGCTCCAACAGATTAGAGACAGTTTTGTCGAGTGAGTCATACCTAGGCTGGGCTAGGATAGGATAGGATAGGATAGGCTGGGCTGGGCTAAGCTGGTCTGGGCTGGGCTAAGCTGGTCTGGGCTGGGCTAAGCTGGTCTGGGCTGGGCTAAACTGGGCTGGTCTGGGCTGGGCTAAGCTGGGCTGGGCTAAACTGGTCTGGGCTGGGCTAAGCTGGTCTGGGCTGGGCTAACTGCAGTAGTGTTAATGAAACCATAGTAAACGGGAGCTTCAGTAAGCTAACAGAACAAGCCAACACAGCATGGCCCAACCTCTAGTCGCTGTGGAGACGAAGGAGTGTGTGTGTGCATGTCTACGCTCTCGGCCTGTATGTGTGTGTGTGTGTGAGTGTGTAACTGGGGCAGAACGGTCACAGAGACTTTTTCACCAGCGGGAAGGAGTGATTCATCGGTCTAGACTCACCAACCAATCTTCCCTCCGCCCCTTTCTCTCCATCCATTATGAGAGTGATAGAGGCGAATGGAGGGAGGGATAGATGGAGGGTTAGAAGAGGTGGAGTAAAGGGAGGGAGGGAGCTTCATTAACACAGCAACACCTGACAGCGTAGACATAAGGAGAGAAAGAGGGTGTGGGTTAACCTCTGTGTGTGTGTGTGTGTGTGTGTGTGTGTGTCATTATTAGATGATCAGTTGTACTGTTCACCAGGAGGCTCATTTGTAATCAAACTCTGTCACACACCAACCCACTGGAGCACATCTGCACACACACACACCCACCACACACACACTCTCTTTTTCCTCTCAAGGGCAGAGTTAAAGTCAGAGCTTCAAGCCCCAGAACATTAACACCCTCCTTCCATCTGTCTTTCCATCCTCCCTCCCTCCATCCTCCTTCCATTCTCCCTCCATCCTCCTGCCCCCCCTTCCTCCCTCCATTCTAAGATGATGAGTCCTGAGCAATCAACACCGGTCAACACACACACGCACACACAACCTAAACTATCCGGTGTCTTTAGTACATCATTATCAGATCGTTTATTTAGGAGCTGCTAAATGTGTCCCAGCAGCTTACAGGATCAAACCTGAGGCTTCTTACACACACACACACACACACACACACCCTCTCACACACACACACAGATCTCAGACCATACAGTGTGTGAGGGTGTGTGGAAGCTGTTGAATGAAAGCACACCCTCATGTATGTTGGTGCCCCTTCCAGAATGATCCTCTCTCTCCTTGAACTAAAGGTATTTATACTTTCTGACAGGCAGACAGATATAAATATTAACACTGAGGACTGCAGTTCCTACACACACACACAGATACAGACAGACACACACTGTGACAGCCGGTGACAGTTAGAGGGCTGAGATGCAGGAGACAGAGACCGGTCATGAAGACGTCCTCCTCAGTGCTCAGCCCTGATTGGCCGCTCAGGCCTGTATGCTTTACGTGATTGGCCGCTCAGGCCTGTATGCTTTACGTAATTGGCCGCTCAGGCCTGTATGCTTTACGTGATTGGCCAGGGGTGTTTGTGCAGGCAACTAGCACTCTTTCTCCTTCTCTCTCTCTCTCACCCCCACACACACGTAAAACTGTACACACAACCAAACTCACACACCATATGCCCTGAGAGCTGGTCTCATGCAAGCAGACATGAGGAGACACCCTAGAGTGAGCCCCGTCTGTGTGTGTGTGTAGCCCTGTGTGTGTGTGTGTGTGTGTGTAGCACAGGGTTCAGATGAAGACAGTTTAAGCTAGACTTGTCTGGAATAAATCAGTGGTCAGCCCCCCCCCCCACACACCAGAGGGGACAGGGCTTAGAGCAGGAAGAGCCAGGCTCAGAGACACTCCACTGAATGAACACATGTACATTCCTCCTCTCTCTCCTTCTCTCTCTCCTCCTCTTGCTCTCCTCTCTCTCTTCTGTCTCTCCTTTTCTCTACTCCACTCTCTCCTCCTCTCTTTCTCCTCTCTCTCTTCCTCTCTCCTCTCACTGTCCTCTCTTCTCTCTTTCTCCTCTCTCTTCTCTCCTCTTGTTCTCCTCCTCTCTCTCTTCCTCTCTCTTCCTCTCTCCTCCTCTCTCCTCCTCTCTCTCTCTCTTCCCGTCCTTCATCTGTGTCCAGCCTCAGACATCACTGGAAGCTCTAATCCCTCACACACACACATACACACATACACATACATACACACACCCCTATACACACACAAATGCAAATAGTCTAATAAGCACAACAGAAACCAATGACCCAACATCTTATGCACAATAATGCGGTGTGTGTGGTATGTGTTTGTGTCTAACAACAACATCACAACATCGTACTGATACACAGAGACCATCTAATGCAATAAGTCAATTCCACGGCCCATCAATGCACACCACACACACGCATACATACACACCACACACACGCATACATCATGAGACCAGAATCTGATTCTGACATACACACCACACGGAAACACACATGCAGGCTTCAAGGAATAAATACTTTCATCTTTCCCCATCTCTCTCAAACACACATACTCTCTCACACACACACTCTCTCAAACACACACGCCATCTCTCACACACATGCACACTCTCTCACACACACACACACACTATTTACAGCATGAAGAGCCCACAGACATTATGTGAGAGCAGAAGAATGTGTGTGGGGTGTGTGTGTGTGTGTGCAGGGGTGTGTATACCCACTACAGCACTCACTACAGTGATCCTACACAGAACTCATTGGTTGATTCGGTGGTTCTGGCTATTTAAAACTGCAGTAACTTATATTAAGTAATATTGTATCTTTTATTATGAATAAACAATAGACTGATGTTTACCAATGACTGTTTCTGTCTTCCTTGTCTCTGGTGTTTCCTGTTTCCTGTCCAGAAAAGAAAGGAAGAGAGGAAGAATATGGTAGAGGAGAAAGGGGAGGAGATGGAGAGGGAATAGCAAAGTTCCCTCCCTCGCAGCCTGACCACTCCTCCTCTTGGCAGGATCAGTGTTACGTTATCTACCTGTGCCAGTAGGGGTCAGATACTGCAGCAGAACAGGACACACACACAGATACACACACACACACACACAGCTACACGCACACACATACGAGACAGTGAGTGAGGAGGTTCCACCACTGCAGGTAAAACAATGCCAGCCCTCGTCACTGAGTGTGACTGTGTGTGTGTGTGTGTGTGAGTGTGTGACTGTGTGTGTGTAGGTACACCAGAGCAGGATCAGAATAGCAGCTCAGTTATAGAGCCTCTCCTCTGAGACTCTCTCATTACGACATGACCCCCCCCCTTACCCCTCCTCACCCAGCTGCCACCCCCCCTTACCCCTCCTCACCCAGCTGCAACCCCCCCTTACCCCTCCTCACCCAGCTGCAACCCCCCCTTACCCCTCCTCACCCAGCTGCCACCCCCCCTTACCCCTCCTCACCCAGCTGCAACCCCCCCTTACCCCTCCTCACCCAGCTGCCACCCCCCCTTACCCCTCCTCACCCAGCTGCAACCCCCCCTTACCCCTCCTCACCCAGCTGCCACCCCCCCTTACCCCTCCTCACCCAGCTGCCCATGGAGACCCCACCATAAGCAACCCCCTTCTCTCTCTTCTCTCCTCCTCTAGGTGACTCCTCTCCTGATTGGCCAGATGTTTTGAGAATCACCTCCTAAATCTGCTCTGTTTCCATACTTAACCCTCCCTTGGGCTTCCCACACACACACACACACATGCCCGCTCACACTTTTGATTTCACAGATCCCTTAATTAGTTGATGAGGTTTAATCATCACTCTGGTCCTCCTCTCTCTGGTCCAGGTTAGAGAAGAAGGAAGTGGGTGAAGAAGGAGAGGATGGAGAGAGGTGGAGGAGGAGGGAGGACAGGATATAGAGGAGGAGAGCAGAGTTGTCCAGCTGTGAGCAGTAACAGCAATCTGAATGGGACAGCTAGCTGTGAGCAGTAACAGCAGTCTGAATGGGACAGCTAGCTGTGAGCAGTAACAGCAGTCTGAATGGGACAGCTAGCTGTGAGCAGTAACAGCAGTCTGAATGGGACAGCTAGCTGTGAGCAGTAACAGCAGTCTGAATGGGACAGCTAGCTGTGAGCAGTAACAGCAGTCTGAATGGGACAGCTAGCTGTGAGCGGTAACAGCAGTCTGAATGGGACAGCTAGCTGTGAGCGGTAACAGCAGTCTGAATGGGACAGCTAGCTGTGAGCAGTAACAGCAGTCTGAATGGGACAGCCAGCTGTGAGCAGTAACAGCAGTCTGAATGGGACAGCTAGCTGTGAGCAGTAACAGCAGTCTGAATGGGACAGCTAGCTGTGAGCAGTAACAGCAGTCTGAATGGGACAGCCAGCTGTGAGCAGTAACAGCAGTCTGAATGGGACAGCTAGCTGTGAGCAGTAACAGCAGTCTGAATGGGACAGCTAGCTGTGAGCGGTAACAGCAGTCTGAATGGGACAGCTAGCTGTGAGCAATCAATGTCCTGAATGGGACATTGATGCTATTTCAGGTGGGCTGTAGCCTCACTCCACTCTGGGGAAACTGACTATAACCAGCACACACACTCACTATATACACATACACACACACTTACTATATATATATATATATATATATATATATATATATATATATATATATATATATATATATATATATATATATATATATATATATATATATATATATATATATAGGGGAGTCAGGTGTCTGAGGGGTTAGGGAATCGGGCTAGTAATCTGAAGGTTGCCAGTTTGATTCCCGGCCGTGCCAAATGACATTGTGTCCTTGGGCAAGGCACTTCACCCTCGTTGCCTCGGGGGAATGTCCCTGTACTTACTGTAAGTCGCTCTGGATAAGAGCGTCTGCTAAATGTATACATATTCTCACACTAAAAATTGTGAGTGTGTGGGATGTGTGTGTGTGTCAGGTGTGTGTGGGATGTGTGTGTGCTGCTAACAGTCTTGCAGTAAACTCAGTGTGTGAAGTCTTTCTGCGTCAGCACAACAGCCCTGAGCACACACCTCGCTCCCTCTCTCCTCGTCCCTCCTCTCTCCCTCTCTCCTTCTCTCTCTCTCTCTCCCTCTCCTCTCTCTCTCCCTCCTCTCTCTCTCCTTCTCTCTCTCTCTCTCTCCCTATGTCTCTCTCTCTCTCTCCCTCTCTCTCTCCCTCCTCTCTCTTCCTCTCCCTCCTCTTACCTCTTCTCTCCTTCCCATCACATTCCTTCAGAACCAGAGAGCTGGAGTCATGTTCTCCTCTGGTAACCAGAGCTGGAGTAATGTTCTCCACTGGTAACCAGAGAGCTGGACTCAAGTTCTACACTGGTAACCAGAGAACTGGACTCATGTTCTACACTGGTTACAAGAGAGATGTTAACAAGTTCTCAAATGTTCTTTGTGCTGAGAGGAAGGTCAGCGCCACTGCTGCAGGCAGCTGCTAAAAACAGACTTATTTCTGTAAGATCCATATGAGAGAGATAAAAGAGGGAGGAGAGAGATAGAGGAGAGAGATAAAGACATAGAGATAAGAGGAGAGAGAGGAGATAGAGGAGAGAAGGAGAGAGAGGAGAGGGGGTGAACGGAGAGGAGCAAGTGAAAATATCCAATCCAAGATTACACTCTATCAATTGTACATGAGAGCTGAGTGTACGTGCTGTGTTTGTCAGAGAGAGTACTTATAGTGTGTCAGTGCATAACTCTAAGTGTGTGTTTGTGTCTGTGACTCCGCCTGACTGTGTAAATGCTTCACAGCAGGCAGCAGCAATCCTCATAGTCGTTTAGGAACTAACGAATGATGCCGAGTTTATACATATGAACTTGTGTATGGAGGCCTGCTCCCTTCCCGGTCCTCCAGCCCCCCCCCCCCCCCCCCACACCCACCCAACCCCGTCACACACTTCCTGCTGCTGGTGTTCCCATGGTGACTCCGTGATTGACGCCACCCGAATAGTTTGTCCCGAGACTGCGTTACCAGGGGTTACCATCTGATTCACTCAAAGTGCACAGAGCGAGACTATTTTCTAAAAACTTCAACCTCGTAAAAACCACAGTTCGACCACTCCACCGAATACCAACAAGACCAAAACCATACGGAGAAGTCAGTGACACTTAAAATTTTATTTTAAAAGAAATTCCCAGCTGACAAACGTGGACTGAAACATTTTCACCACGACTGCTCCCAGACCGCAGAGCCTAGTTGTTGCTCATCTAGTCCTGAGAGCGTGAGAAGTCCACCGAGGTAAGATTTTAACATACAACCTCCACTAAACCCACATTTATCACTTTTATTTTACACTACACACTTCGCTAAAACGTTACTTGACAGAGACTTGACGTCTCTGTGCCATTGCTTATAAAAGGGCTATAAATAAAATTCGATTTGATTTGAAAGGCGGTCTTTTGTTCCAAAAGTTCCCGTTCAAATTCAGATTTCAGAAGACGGTTGAGTCTATCTTTGGTGTGTGGAGGTAGGAGGTATAGCGGGCCTGGCTGAGCGCTTTGAGTGTTCCCAGAAGAGCTCTCTAGTTCAGCTGCAGCCGGTCACAACCGCAGATTGAAGCGTGGGAGTGGAGCGTTTTACTGTACCAAATACTTCTAGCTACATTAACTGTGAGATAGACGCTCTCTCCCCCTCCCTCTCATCCTCTCATCATCGTCATTTGAAATGCTAATTCCCGTTCTCCCGAGTCCCGCAGGTGTCCAAACTGTGTTTGAAACGGAATTGCTTGTCATATCAGGTCACTCACACCCTAATGAGTAAATCTGCTCTCAATTTGAAGTGTATAAGTGGTGAAATAGGTCCGGTGAATGTTGTTTTTATATCAGCCTAGCGAGGTTACTCCAAGAATGTGTTCCTCTAAGCCCCCTTGATTGCCGTCACGTGGCAGGAGAGAAGCGGGCTGCTGTTGTCATTCCGTGTTGTGGCTGAAAACACGTTGGCTAAAACAAAAGAATAAATCCTAGTGTAAATACAAATCTAGCCACACCGCAGGACCAGGAGAGCTGTCAGGCCAAATAGTGTCCGACTCTTACGGCCAAATAGTGTCCTACCTGACGTCACAATGCCGTTCCGATGCAAGGACGCGTCCGTAGCTATGCCGACCTTAAATTCCTGAGATATCTACGCGTGCTAGCAGGAAACTGCTTCCACTCTACGATTTAACGTTTTTACTCCTTCGATAGCTAGTGCTAGATAGTGCTATCTAGCTAGTTAGTGTGCTAGCTAAAAAAATACTAATTTAGCATCAATTTTAACAAACCGGGAAGGCAACACGTATAGTATTCTACCTGCGCGCGTTGATGTCTCGGGAATGTTGAACGAGTGAAAACTTTAAATCGTAGAGTAGAATAAACTGGTTTGAATAAGCCTAAATACAAAACTTCATACCTAGTAACCAGTATAGCAACCATGACAGTTTCCTGCTAGCACGCGTAGATATCTCAGGAATTTAAGGTCGGCATAGCGACGGACGCGTCCTTGCATCGGAACGGCATTGTGACGTCAGGTAGGACACTATTTGGCCTGACAGAGCTCTGGGGCTCTCTCGGTGGGGTAGTGGGTGCTAGCATGAAGGCCCCACCCCTGAAACACTTCCCCTGGATACAAGCTGTGGTTCTGGGTCTTTTATAGAGTTCCTCCGGTTCTCTAACAGGGCTGGGTACCAAGTTTCTGGTTCTCTAACAGGGGCATGTAACAGGGTTGTGTAACATGGTTTTGTAACAGTAAAGAGAGCTCACACAGTAAGGGCATAAATACAGATGTGAATAAACTGGATGTCATTTTGTCATTCTACGTTAACCGCGGAAGTACACCTCCTTACATTCTATCACCCCCCCCCCCCCCCCCACACACACACACACACACCAGCACAGGTTGGTTTTAATACCCTAGTGGGGGCCAATAATGCACTCCCTTTGAAAATCCCATTATCCCCAACCCTAACCTTAACCCTTAATGTAACTCACACCCTGACACAAACTCAACCTAAAACCCACCAGAAACGGCACTTCAAGGACATTTGTCCCCACAAGGCTAGTTAAACAAGATCAGCAACACACACACACACACACACTGGCTAGCCAGAAGCAGAAAACTGCAGTCTGTCTGTGCTACCCAGGGAGTAGTTTCATACACTAGTGTGGGTGGAGGATACTACACACACAGTCATTTCACACACACACACACACACACACATACACACACATCATATTGGCATCTGTGTCTGAGCCTCTCTCTCTCTGTCTACCTGTCTGTGTCTACCTCTGTGTGTCTACCTTTCTCTGTCTACGTCTATGTCTCTCTCACTCCCAGCTCTGAGCACCAGCTTGTCCAATTTTCTCAACGTCCTTCTCTCCATCCCAATCTCCGTCAAACTCACACTTTTAGAGGAATAGACCCTCCTCTCCTCCCCCTCCTCTCCTCCCCCTCCTCTCCTCCCCTTTTCTCCCCCTCCTCCCCCTCCTCTCCTCTGCTCCTCTCCTCCCCCTCCTCTGCTCCCCTCCTCTCCTCCTCCCCCTCCTCTGCTCCTCTCCTCTGCTCCTCCCCCTCCTCTCCTCCCCCTCCTCTCCTCCCCCTCCGTGTCACACTTGCCACAGTCAGTGTAAGTCACAACAACAGTAAAACACAGTATCTGATGCTACTGATTAGAGTCAACATGGTGTAACATCAGTGCCTAGCAACACACTACAAAACACAGGTGATGATGGGGGGGCAACAGAGAGAGGAGGTTTGGGAGAGAGGGGCAGGAGACAGAGAGTTTCACTGTATGTGTGTGTGTGTGTGTGGCACATGCTTGTGTGTGTGCAGCGATGCGGAGTGCTGAGCGCGGGGGGGTGTGGTCCAGGAGTGAGAGCCAGAGGAGAGGGGAGCGCAGGACACAGGTGATCCTGCAGGGGGCGCTGGAGAGGCTGGACCAGGCCAGAGCCCTCCACATCAACACCCTGACCAGAGAACAGAGAGGCATCCACACTGACCTGATCAACATCCACACAGGTCTGTGTGTGTGTGTTTGGTATGTACCTGTGTGTGCTTGTGTGTTAGCGCACGTGTCTGTTAGCGTCTGTGTTTGTGTCAGGAGGTAACCAGTGCCCTGTATCCTAGGTAACCCCAGTAGGAGGAGCCTGCAGCCTCTGGGAGCTGTGAACCATGGCCTCTTCCCTGTCCCCCACAGAACTACACTTCCCATGATCCCCCGGGGCGGACAGGAGCCTGCCACTCACAGGTCAGCTCTCTTCTTGAACAGAAAGAAGGTGACTCGGGTTCTCCTATCCTGGTCCTCAAGGGCTGCTGTCCTGTATGTTTTAGATGTTTCCCTGCTACAGCACACCTGATTCAAATAAATGGGTTGTTATCAAGCTCAGTGGAAGCCAGGTAATGACCATTCATTTGAATCAGGTGGGCTCTAAAACATGCAGGACAGCGGCCCTTGAGGACCAGGATTGGGGAACCCCGGTGTAGAGGATGTGACATGTGACAGGAACAGGATGTGACAGGAACCGGAAAGTGACTCAGCAAAGAAGATATTTTCTTGGTGCTAATAGATGTGACAGTGTCGCAGAGAGAGGCTAATCTGCATGTGTGTGATAATGAGGAGAGCAGCTTCCTGGTCTAACTGCCTCGCTGGCTGAGGAAACGAGACTCCTCCCCCCTCCACGCAACATGGTCTCTATTGGTCCCTGCAGCCTGATGGTGATTGGCTGTGGGGCTGTAAGCCGCAGGACTGGCTGATTATGCTAATCCAGGAAAAGATAACGTTACACACACTCACATACATACACACACTCACATACATACACACACACACACATAGATAACAGCAGGGTTTAAACCAGACAGGCAGGAATAATACTTTATCCCTGGAGAGAGGGAGCATTGCTCTGAAGTTCTCTGCTTTCTGCCTGTCTGTGAGTGTGTGTCTGTGTGTGTGTGTCTGTGTGTGTGTCTGTGAGTGTGTGTCTGTGTGTGTGTCTGTGAGTGTGTGTCTGTGTGTGTGTGTCTGTGTGTCTGTGTGTGTGTGTCTGTGTGTAGTCTTCATCTCTGCTCCTCTCTGGTATAAAGCTGCTCTGCTCTCTGCACTTGTGGGCGGCTTTACTGATCCATGTTACACACGCGTTACACACACACACTCCTCCATGTGTTTGTGTGGCTTCCTCCTGTCAGGTATCTGCAGACTGATTCTAAACTCATTTTCTTTTACAATGTGCAGCCCACTGCCAACATCTGCTGGATTTATAGTTCTACCCCCTCCCTGTCTCACTCCCCTGCATGCTTTCCCTCCCTCTCTCTCTCTCTCCTTCTCGCTCTCTCTCTCCTTCTCGCTCTCTCTCTCTCCCTGTCTCTCTCCTTTTCACTCTCTCTCCCTCTCTCGCCTTCTCCCTCTCCCTCCCTGTCTCTCTCCTTCTCCCTCTCTCTCTCCTTCTCCCTCCCTCCCTCTCTCTCTCTCCTTCTCGCTCTCTCTCTCCTTCTCGCTCCCCCACAGCCACAAAGTTATCCCCAGAAGTGTGTGTGTGTATGAGTGTGTGTATGAGTGTGTGTGTGTATGAGTGTGTGTGCTGGTCCATGACTGTGCTGTCGGCTCTGTCTCACACCAGTGGCAGATCACAGAAGCTGCAAATGTGTTTGTCTGGCAGCAGATAGAACTGCTCTTAATGTGAACACCATCTAACTGTTAGCACTGAACATGCTGTCATGTATTAATTGGTGTGTGTGTGTCCCCAGGCCAGTGAGAGCTGAGGAGGAGGGGCTGCATGCTGTGGAGAGAGACCAGGGGGGAAAGGAGGACAAGGGGTTCTACTCCAGTCATGCAGAGAGAAGAGAGGAGGGGAGGGAGGAGAGAAGAGAAGGAGAAAGGAAGGAAGATGAAGAAGAGGATCATCAAAAACACCTCCCCCCCTCTCCTCCTCCGCCTTCTCCTCCCCCCCTCGCCCCCGATGGCCTTCCCAGAACCCTCCACTTCCTACCGGATTTCAGCCAATCCCTGCGTGAGGCTGGCAGGGCCCGTTACCTGCGTTACCGAGGACAACCCTCCTGTGAGCGGGAGCTGTCAATCACACAGATCTTCACCCACAGCACAGAGCAGCCCCCTGTCACTCCTCTCTCACCCCCACACACACACGCACTCTCCCCTCCCTCACCCCCACACACACAGGACCTGAAGACCTTCCTTACCTTTGTCGAGGTTAAAGGCAGTACGGAATAAGTGTGTCTCAAATTCAGGGGTGTCGTTAGACCCTTTTTACTGGGGCACGTGCCCCACTATAAATCTGCTGTGCCCCAGTAAAATCTAAAATTGGAGTTTTAACAATTTACTTCATTAGTCAGTGCATTATTTTAGATTCAGTACCGGAAAAAATCTACACAGTATCCCAATCAACACTTGTAAAAGTGTTAGCTTGCCAAGTAGCCACTGCAGCACAGACACAGAAGTCCAGGGGGGTATTCCAGAAAGCAGGTCATGTGACATAACCTGGTAAGTTAGCCCACCAGCAATGTTGCTACAACGCTGGGTGTCAGTTAACCTACCCGGGTATGTCACATGACCTGCTTTCTGGAATACCCCCCTGGTGTCGGACTCGGCGCACAAGTCAGAATTGAGGTAGGCTAAGAAAACATTACAAAACTAAAGATAGTTTCTAAATGATAGGCCTACCGATCATCTTATTTTGACAAAAACATATAAACAATACTACACAAATCTAAAAAAAACAGTATTTGCACTCAAATGAATGCCCAAAAAATGTGCGTGCTCGCATTAACTATTTATGTCCCTGCCAAAGCTGATATCAAACTTGCGTCTCTGAACTGTTATAGTGGGTTAATCAAGGGGAGTTTCTATAGCCTAGTAGTGCATTGTGCACAGCAAGCTTGAAAGAAAAAAAGGGACATGAATCAGGGGCCTGTGCCCCAGTAGAGTTTTATGTCTAACAACGCCTCTGCTCAAAGTGTGTCTCTATGTGTCGATATACATTGTATGAAACTGTATATAATAAAGCCACTGCTATTAGAATTAATATTGTATCAGAATTCAATGTGTTTACATCTGCATTGAAGATGAAAGAAGAGAGAGGGGGGGGGGGGGGTAAAGAGAGGGGGGTAAAAAGGGAGAGATAGAAAGGAAGAGAGGGGTAAAGGGAGAGAGAGGAAGAGAGAGAGGGGTAAAGAGGGAGAGAGGGGTAGAGAGAGAGGGGTAAAGAGGGAGAGAGGGGTAGAGAGAGGGGTAAAGAGGGAGAGGGGTAAAGAGAGAGAGAGTAGAGAGTATTTGTGGATGTGTAATTAACTCCAACATTCATCCTCTGCAGGCCTGCAGCATAGCTCTGAAGTGCTGATTCAGAACTCAGAGATGGAGGGAGGGGAGGGGGGAGGAATGGGGGGCAGGAGGGAAAGCGTTGAGTGCAGAAAGGAGGAGAGAGTTAGTCATGAGGAGAATGGATGCAGAACTGAGGAATACATCTCAAGTCAACAGAACCCAGATCTCTTAATTTCATGCGCATCACAACTCCTCGTTTCATTTCATTTCGAGTTAGAAGGTTGACGAGTTCCTGGCTGGTTGTTCTTCTGAGGGAGGCTGTGTGGAAGCTGGTCATGCAGAAGGGAGCAGCTCCCCCTAGTGGAGACTGGGTCTCACAACATCCCCTAAACACTGACATGAAGGATGTAGGGAACAATCGTTTCCAAAGTTTCATCTGATTATTTTGCTCACTTTGATAAGAGGCAAATCTACTGAAAACATTCAAATAAAATAAAAAATGTGCATTTATTTTTTTCACATGTTGATATTGGCTTTCATCATTGTCAACAAGTAAAACCTTGTCAGTCCTTCGATCCAACACTAAACATGACATCAGCATAAGTTAGACTGTCCATTTCACCATCAAATCATTGAAGCAGTGTTCCCAGCAGAGTGACATGCAGACACAGCAGATATACAGACAAGCTTCTTAGAGGCAGTTTATCCCAAGGTTCACCTGCCCCAACACCCTCCTCACCTGCCCCAACATCCTCCTCACCTGCCCGACACCCTCCTCACCTGCCCGACACCCTCCTCACCTGCCCGACACCCTCCTCACCTAGGCACTTAGTAGCAACTTCAGAGTAGGTAGCACAGTTGGTAGACAGACAGACAGGTAAACAGTAGGTAGCACAGTTGGTAGACAGACAGACAGGTAGACAGACAGACAGGAACATTGTCCACCTCGAATGTGATTAGCCGTACCCTGTGTCTCTGTCCTAGAGGCTAGGGGGGTCCTAGAGGCTGCCCCCCCCCAGGCGTGTAGCCCCAGGCCTGCAGAAGCGCAGCACGCTGGGGGGGAGGCAAGGAGAAGTACTCCCTCTGTTTCTGGGAGTAGGTCTGGATAGGAGCCACGATGCTGCGGTAGCTCCAATCCTGCCAACACACACAAATTTAGACATGACACACACCAACACACACATATCAACACACACACACATTCCCCCTGTGGTCTGACCTGCCAGCGCAGGTTGAAGTCGTCCAGCAGCTGAATGCGTGCGTCTCTGGAGGGAACACAGTCTGGAGGAGGGGTCTGCAGGAGCTCCACCCGCACCCCTGGGAGCAGCAGCAGAGCACGGACAGCAAACCAGCCGCCCAGCAGGGGGTGCACACACACACCATACACCTTCTGGAGGGGGAGGACATGGAGGTCAAGTAGACTGATTAGAAGATAGTGGACCCCCCATGGCTGCCTCCCTCCCTCCCCCTCACCTTGTCCCCCCAGGGCTGGTCCGGAACATCAGCCTGCTGGTAGTAGTAAGCTGCTCCAGAGACGTGTGCCGCCGTCTGGGCCAGGAACCGAGGCTTCCGGCTGGGCAACATCTCATAGTCGAAGCTCACCTCGACCTGCTTCCCTGGGAAACACTGCACACAACCACGCACACGCCTTTTACGAAAACGATTATATGTAACGGCCGCTTCCTCAGTTATATGAAAATCTGTCCACCCACATTTGAAACCAAACTTTCACCCCTGCAGCAGAGGTTATTTGACGGCCTGCGGGACACTACAACACCTGGCGCAGTCCGCTCGGCTCACCTGAGACACGGCTGTATTAACGTGGTGCTTGACGCACTGGTCTATGGGGTCGGAAAGGCCCTGGCAGCCGTTGCTCTCCAGGAAAGGCAGAAAGGCAAGTTCGAACATGGATGGCGTGCTGATAACCACCACCGCCAGGGTATCGTCTGGGTGGGGCAGGTGGAGGGCAGAGGGCAACACCGCATTGTACCAGCCGATCTGCGAAATTTAAGAGAGAAAGTAGAACAGGCGGCGTGATCTAGCACATTTGAAAGAAAGGTCGAAGCCACTATACCTTGAAAGGATAAACTTCAAATCCGAGCTTTGACAGTGAATCGTGTAGCGGTCTTCTGAAATCCTCCACATTCACACAGGGAGTCGCCATTGCTGAATGTCAACATAATGATGCATGCTGGGGAATGGTGTTCCTGTCACTAAGAAAATTCAGTCGACGTCAAACTATTCACTACAACCCCCATAATCCTGAGTATTTACAGTAGACAGTTTCGCTCCTGGATTTAAAAGTTGATTGGGGCCGTTGGTTTGTAAGTAGTGCTAGCTAATTAGCAGGCTACATAACTTGGTTATACATGTATTTAATGTGTTTGCATTTCCAAATGTACGATATAAATAATGAGCTGATTTTGTCGAGTCATTTGTTTGTTTTAAATGGGACTTCTGATATAACTCTTTAGACAGATTGGACTGCATGAACTGGTTCTCGATATCGTCTTAACAAGGCAGCCTCTGTCCACAGAAGCCTAGTAGTGCTTAGCTTCGACTAGTCAACCCCTATAGTATGGAGCTACAGTAGGTTTTTAGCAGGGTGTTTTACAGACGTCAATCAGTGCATTTGATCATTTGTCATCGCGTCCTTCAGTTTTGAGTACATGACTGGTACTATGTCTGACTCTGAATGAGTCATTGTTGTCAGGGTGTACTGGTAATTTATCATTAACATGTCAGCTAGTAGCAAGGCTACTTAGCGTAGCTCCTTTGAGCCACCATGGCAACTAAACCGCTAGTCTGAAATAACTGCCGAGGGTGTAACTCCATCTCACACGCAGCAGCAATAATCTTATCCTGTCACTATCAACCAGCCACAAACACGTCTAGTAATGTAATCGGTAGTTAACTTGCATTGCAACGTTATGTAGACTACGTGTACAGTATACATTTTTCTAGCTAGCTCGATCTCCCTTCAACGAATTTAGGACTCGCCCATCCTGACCAGTCCCAAAACCATGTTGTGTTCGTACTTATTTGATGTTGGCAGCTGAGGAGTCGAGATGAACTGGGACACCCAGCTGAGCTCTATTATGTCTGCCGCGGACGGCAGCGTGGCAAAGATGAGGGTGAGTACAACGGTCCACTAACAGGTGACACGAATTGTGTTAAATTACCTCTCCGCCACATTGAATTCTCGGTAGAGATTACCAGTAGATGGCGCCATAGAGCAACACAATACGAAGGGCACCTTGGAGAGAAAGGAAAAGCTGCTGACAATTTTCAATAATGAGTCATTGATATGATAAAAAATTTGAATTCCAGTTAATTCAGCTGTTGTCATGTTTCCACAGGAAAGACTGGCTACCTCACCAGGGAGGCTGGCTACAGGAAGACAAGGTGAGTTGAATCAGCTCATACTGATCTGACTTGTTAGATTACCTCTGATCCATGTCTATCTCTACCCTCTTATCCCCCCCCTCTCTCTCTCCCTCCCCTCTGTCCCCCCTCCTCTCTCTCTCCCTTCCCCTCTCTCCCCCCTCCTCTCTCTCTCCCTTCCACTCTGTCCCCCCCTCCTCTCTCTCTCCCTTCCCCTCTCTCCCCCTCTCTCAGATTCTGCTCTAGTGAGAGAGGTGTCTGGTGTGTCAGGCTTGGAGCCTCTTCCTCCTCTTCCTCCTCTCCCTCCTCTTCCTCCCCACTCCTCCTCCCTCGGCCCGGCGCTGCAGTGGACAGACCTGGCCGCCGTCCAATCACAGCTCCAGCTGCAGAGCCAGGTTTGTGTGTGTGTGTGGGTGAGTGTGTGTGGGTGAGTGTGTGGGTGAGTGTGGGTGAGTGAGTGTGGGTGTGTGAGTGTGGGTGTGTGAGTGTGTGTGGGTGAGTGTGGGTGAGTGTGGGTGAGTGTGTGTGAGTGAGTGAGTGTGTGAGTGTGTGTGGGTGAGTGTGTGTGGGTGAGTGAGTGTGGGTGAGTGTGTGTGAGTGTGTGAGTGTGTGTGTGTGAGTGTGTGTGGGTGAGTGTGGGTGAGTGTGTGTGTGGGTGGGTGTGTGTGTGTGGGTGAGTGTGAGTGTGACAGAGATGTTGGTATTGATCTAAATCTGGCTTGTCACATTGTCAGGCCATGGAGTCTTTCTCCCAGCGGCTGCGGAACATGGAAGCGGAGAGACAGTCCCAACAGCGCCACCTGGAGGAGCTGCAGGGTAACTACACCTGTCATGACATGGTCATGAGCAGGTGTGTGTTCTTGAGAGTCACCCCTCATGTGGCCCCCAGGGCAGGTGTCCAGGCTGAGGCAGGGGGCTGGCCGGGAGAGGGAGGAGGATAGGAGGAGCCCCGCGGAGGAGAGCAGGGTGGAGCAATGGAGGAGGGAGGTGGGGCGAGAGCTGGCCAGCCTGAGGACGCATGTCACCAGGGCGACGTCGCTAGGCAACCTGGAGGAGAGGTGAGGGAGGCGCCACCTGGGAGGCGAGGGATGGGAGGGAGAGGGAGAGGGGGAGGGAGGCAGGGAGGGAGGGGAAGGGAGTACTGGGCTCTCATCCTGATTGTCCTCTCCAGCTTCAGCTCCAAGCTCCGCAGAGAGGAGCTGGACCAGCTGAGGAGAGAGGTGGACAATCTGAAGACACAACTACGTGAGACACACACACACTTGCTCACACACACACACACACACACACACACACATACTCAGCACGTGTGTGTGTGTGTGTGTGAGACAGGAAGACAAGAGGAGGACATGTTTCTGCAGCAGTCTGAGTCCAGGGAGACCAGGAGGCAATATGAACGCAGCTGCCAGGTGACCTCTGAACCCGAACCTTTCACCTGCCTGACATCTGAACCCTAACCTTTGACCTGCCTGACCTCTGAACCCTAACCCTTTCACCTGCCTGACCTCTGAACCCTAACCTTTCACCTGCTTGTATCTCCACATCTGGAATCTCCTACAGTGTTTATGTCCTCTCTTTAACCTCTGACCTGTGACCTCTGACCTGTGTGTGTGCAGACGTTAGAGGAGCTGACCAGCAGCTACAGAACACACAGCCTGGACCTGGCCAAGACTGTCTCTCAGTACACACACACACAGCAGGAGGTGCGCCAGCTCAGGTGTGTGTGTGTGTGTGAGCATGGAAGGTGCATTAGTGTGTGTTTATAATAGTGTGTGTGTGGAGGGGTAGAGCTGATACCCTGTGTGTGTAACGTGTGTGTGTCTTGCTGCAGGGTGACTGTGACGGAGCTGAGGGAGGAGGTGAGGAGTCTGATTCTCAGAGAGAGACACTCCCCTACTGCCCCCAAACACACACACACACCAGGTGAGACACACACCAGGTGACACACACACCAGGTGAGACACTCCCCTACTGCCCCCAAACACACACACACACCAGGTGAGACACACACCAGGTGAGAGACACACACACCAGGTGAGAGACACACACACCAGGTGAGACACTCCCCTACTGCCCCCAAACACACACACACACACCAGGTGAGAGACACACCAGGTGAGACACACACCAGGTGAGAGACACACACACCAGGTGAGACACTCCCCTACTGCCCCCAAACACACACACACACCAGGTGAGAGACACACCAGGTGAGACACACACCAGGTGAGACACACACCAGGTGAGACACACACACCAGGTGAGACACACACCAGGTGAGACACACACCAGGTGAGACACACACACCAGGTGACACACACACCAGGTGAGACACACACCAAGTGAGACACACACCAGGTGAAACACACACCAGGTGAGACACACACCAGGTGAGACACACACCAGGTGAGACACTCAAAACATCTGTTCTCTTCCTGTAGCAGCTTTAGTATCAGCTCCGCCCCCCAGGCGCCGGGTCAGAGGTCAGGAGGCGGAGCCAGACTCGGGCTCTGAGGACTTCAGTCCCACCCCCAGCCTGGCGGAGGTCAGCTCAGACGACCTGTCCTGGCTGGACGACCAAGACCCTGGTGAGGAACACACGTATACACACACACATCCACCAGTGTTTCCCCTAGGATTTATTTTTGCAGTGGGGGCAGGTCAGTTAACTTAAATTTGCAATAACTGTAGACTAATACAATAACAGGCTTTAATGAACTGAAAACATAAGTTATACGACTTACAGTTCTCAAAGACGCACACACGCAATCTCAACTGCGCTGTGAAGCGCGTGTCCTTGCTATTCTCCGACATGCACTCTAACAATCACTGCTGATAGACGGCCTAAAATCTTGTACAGCCCTATTTCTGATACCGTGGCGGCAGAAATTTAGCCGTGGCGACAAAATCAGCATAGGGGAAACACTGCACACACAGGGCAGTAGGTAGGGAAGGAGGGTGGTTAGGCGGTGCAGACATGTCTGTGCTAGGTATAAGAGCTAACATTTTCAGTGTGAGTCATTCACATTGCAACACACCACCGTGTGTGTGAACAAAACACCCCCTCACTTGATAGTTAGAGAGAGAGACAGAGAGAAAGAGAGACAGAAAGAGTCCGAAAGAGACAGAGAGAGAAGAACCAGTCTCTTGCCTGAGGACAGAACATAGAAACCCTCATTTCCTCCTGACCAGTGTGAGCATGTGTGTGAGCGCATGTGTGTGTGTGTGTGTGTGAGCGTGTCTGAGCATGTGTGTGTGTGTGAGCGTGTCTGAGCATGTGTGTGTGTGTGAGCGTGTCTGAGCATGTGTGTGTGTGTGTGTGTGTGTGCATTCCCCTGGGCTGTACAGCAGCAGCAGGTCAGTCTTCCCGTACGTGATTATGATCAGAGCTCTGAATGTTTCCCAGAGTGATTAGCACACATACAGCCATGATTAGATACACACATACGTCTCTGTTACGAGAAGCACTTGAACCTTTTCCAAGTTCTTCTCAGGACAGAAAGGAGATCTGGATCTCTCCCCCTCTTTCTTCCTCCCCCTCTCTCCTCCTCCCCCTCTGTCCTCTCTCCCCCAGCCTCCCCCTGCCCAGTCTGAAGTAGCTCATCTCTCTCCTCCTCCCCCTCCAGCTCCTCGCCACCGTCGCTCCCGGATACACCTTGGCTCCAGAGGTCGGGACCTCGGAGGGGGAAGTGTCCTGGACGACGAGGAGGAAGATAACCTGGAGTCGGGATCAGAGCTCAGCCTTGATGACCTCTGACCAATCAGGAACAAGGAAGGGTCAGAATGCTGCTGCCTGCTGGTGAACTGAGAGGGGGGAAGGGGAGAGGGGGAGAGAGGGGGGGGGGAGGGTGAAGGAGGCAGGGGACAGACCAGACCGGGTTCCACATGTTGAGGATGAGAAGCTTCTGGCCTCAGGAGTGACCAGGGTTCTTCAGGAGAACCTCAACTGCTCCCTGACACAGACTGAACAGCTGCTCCAGGCAGAACCAGATGTTCCAGGTCCATGGTCGTGTCTGCTACAGAATGAATCAGGCCTTTCTCTCCTCGTCGTACTGTCAGTGTTAAGTACTGTGCTGCGGCTTGTCCGCACCACACAGATCCCCTGTACAGCCAGATAGTCTACAATAACATCTGTGTCAGCTCTGGAATAAAAGCTCTTGATTGGCTAAGACTGCGTGTGTGTGTGTGTCTGCCTGCTACTCACACTGCTACTGAAGACAACCACTAACTCCAAACAATTCAAAATATTTTTATTAAAATAAAAAAATCAAACAGCAGTAAAACCGATACAAAACTTCAAAATCGGGCACTAGTCTCCTCGATACTAGTCTCCAAGATACTAGTCTCCTCGATACTAGTCTCCAAGATACTAGTCTCCAAGATACTAGTCTCCAAGATACTAGTCTCCAAGATACTAGTCTCCTAGATACTAGTCTCCAAGATACTAGTCTCCTAGATACTAGTCTCCTAGATACTAGTCTCCAAGATTCTAGTCTCCAAGATACTAGTCTCCAAGATACTAGTCTCCTAGATACTAGTCTCCTAGATACTAGTCTCCAAGATACTAGTCTCCAAGATACTAGTCTCCTAGATACTAGTCTCCTAGATACTAGTCTCCAAGATACTAGTCTCCTAGATACTAGTCTCCTAGATACTAGTCTCCAAGATACTAGTCTCCTAGATACTGGTCTCCTAGATACTAGTCTCCTAGATACTAGTCTCCTAGATACTAGTCTCCTAGATACTAGTCTCCTAGTCCCTTTTGAGAAGGAGGATGGAGAATAGGGTTGGCTTGTTCCTGTTTTCTCTAAAATCCACTCACACACTCTCTCTCACACACACACAGCTCTGAATGAACTGGCCTGGCACATGCTCCCACACAACAACACTGCATGATCGATGACACAGTGTGCTGATGAAAGCGTTGAGCAACAGTGTTGCTTGGCAGCGTTGGCACTGCTGTAAAAGACAAGCTTGGGGAGGGCAGGACAGCAGAGACCATACGCCCGTCCCAGCATGCATCTGGGCCTGTGTGTGTGTTGGACCCCTCCACGCAGCACACCCTGTAACTAGCACAACGAATGTAACAGCAGGATCTTCAGAATGTTTTTTGTTTACATGGAAACACAATGATAATCAACACCCCACCACAACCATCACACAGACACACACACTCACACGCCCTGTTTCACTCACACACGCTTTCTCTCACACAAATAACCAATACAACGTAAAGTGCATCTATACTATAACTAAGACCAGGCACCACTCAGTCCAGTCCTGGTGTCTCTCTCCTGGTCGCTCTCTCTCTTTGTCTCTCTTCTCTCTCTGGTGTCTTCTCTCCTGGCCTCCCTCCCTCTATGGTCTTTCTTCTGGTCTCCTTGTCCTGGTCTCTCTCCTGGTCTCGTGTACGAGTTGCACATGAGAGAGGAGGGGAGAGGTGAAGACCTGAGAGGAGGCAGGGTGGAGCGTCAGAGTCCAGTAGGGAGCATCAGGAGGTGCAGACTGAGTCCAGTAGGGAGCATCAGGAGGTGCAGACTTCCAGGTCAGTAGCTGTAGAGAGGCGAGTCCTCCATCATATCATCCTGCAAACACACAGGACACACACTGATGTCACACAGCCACACGGTTACAGGAACCAGACTAGACCAGATCAGGACCAGACCAGATCAGGACCAGACCAGATCAGGACCAGATCAGAACAGATCAAGACCGGACCCACCATGGGGAGGTCCTGCAGCCGGCGGAACTCTGGCCGGTTGTCACGGCGCCGCAGCCTGATGAAGACAAGGAGGGTGATGATGATGGCGGTGATGATGAAGGCTGCGACCAGGCCAGCCAGCAGGGGGTCCAGACTGGGGGCGGAGCTTACCGGGTCAGCCTCCGCTGACGCACATATGAACACATATACACATATGAACAGGACAGAAAAGTTCAAATGTCACTGATGTAGTATATGAGCATGTTTGCATGTGTGTGTGTGTGTGTGTAAAGTGTGTGTTTGTGAGCTCGGGCTGAACTGGCATCTCAACAAAGACCATGTTGTTCTTTGTTTCCTTGTACAAGTCTGTTCCTGCCTCGACACACACACAAACACACACACAGATTCCCAACCCAGTAGATCTGAAGCTTGTTCCCACAAGGTCACAATCAGAGCTATGTTGTGTTGAGGAGGGTTAGGGCTGGTTTCCCAAAAAGTTTACATCAAAAAAGCGTGACAGTTCTTCTACTTGAGTGAATGATGTGTGTCTTTGCTCACCTTCCCCTACGTTGAGTTGAGGGGAGCTGTCCTCCTGGGTCTTGGCCTGGGCTGGGGGGCTGCTGCTGGGGGGGTGGGCAGGCTGCTCTGGGCTGGGGGTCTGGAGGGCGGAGGGCAGGGGGTCCTGGGAAGCAGGGGGGGTGTTGGGCTTGGGACTGGGGGTCACTCTGGGCCTGGAGGGTCCGGGGGTGGGGCTGTGGGCCTGGGGGGAGGTGGGGGCAGGAACAGCTGGGGTGGTGAGGCTGGGGGAGGATGTGGTTGAATGTGTATTAGGAGGGTGACGTGTGGGGCTGGAGTGTGTGCAAGGCGGTGAGGGGGTGTGTGTGTGGGGTGCAGGTGTGGGGCTGGGTGTGTGAGGCGATGTGGGGGTGTGTGTGTGGGGTGCAGGTGATGGGCTGGGGCTGGGTGTGTGAGGCGATGTGGGGGTGTGTGTGTGGGGTGCAGGTGAGGGGCTGGGTTGTGTATGGGCTGTATGGTTGACAGGTGTGGAGGTTGTCTCTAGTGTGTCTGTTCCTGAGAGGCCCCCCTCTGGGGGGGGAGGGGAGGCAGGGTGCATCCCACCTGGAGGAGAGAGCCCAGGGTTAGGGTCAGGGTCAGGGTCAGGGTCAGGGTCAGGGTCAGGGTCAGGGCCAGGGCCAGGGTCAGGGTCAGGGTGCATTGTGGATGGGTGTGCCATTCAGTATGCTTGTTTGAATGTATATGTGTGTGAAGGAGTTCAAAACAAAACAAAACTCAACATTTCCCCCAACATTTCTTCAGGTTTATTTTAGTCCATATATCTGTCACATACTCATGAGAGGGTGTGCAGCCATTCTGGAGTGTGTAGAGAGGTGGTGTGAACCAGAGCTGAGACTGTGTGTGTGTGTCTGTGTGTGTGTCTGTGTGTGTGTCTGAGTGTGTGTCTGAGTGTCTATGTATGCACGGCAGGCTCTAAAGCTCTCACCTCTCCGTAAGAAATCACACTGTATTAAATCCCAGCTCTTCTCCCCCCCCCCCGCCCCTGTCTCTCCACATTCCCTCCCCTGAATCAACCTCAGCTTACCTGGGGGGGCTGAGTCCTTCTGGTGGGGGAGGGGGGGCTCCACTGTTGCCATGGTGCTGGTGGTGTTACTGGTGGTGTTACTGGTGGTGTTACTGGTGGTGGTGCTGGTGGTGGTGCTGGTGGTGGTGCTGGTGGTGTTACTGGTGATGTTACTGGTGGTGTTACTGGTGATGCTACTGGTGATGTTACTGGTGGTGTTACTGGTGGTGTTACTGGTGGTGTTACTGGTGATGTTACTGGTGGTGTTACTGGTGATGTTACTGGTGGTGTTTGTGTTGTTGAGCCCCTCAAGGGGAGAAAGGTGCCCTCCAGAGGGGGAGCTGTCTGCACGGGGTATCTCCAGGAAACTGTGCTTTTTCTGGGGAGCCACACCGGGGTCCTGGCCTGGAGATAAAAACACAGGTTGGTAATCTTGTGTTTAGCTGATGCTTTTATGCAAAGCAACAAGGGGGATTTGAACCTGTGACCTCTTAATCAGCAGTCGGATGTTCAACCACTTAGCTACACTGATTCAACTATCTGGCTCTGCTGCCTGTTTGAAGAGGAACACAACACTGAGATGTCATTACTGCTCACAAACCAGAGTCATGGTTCCTTTCATTCTCTTCCTCATCACTCACTCACACACACACAGACAAAGAGATCATAACACACACACACACACGTGGCTGTATAATTTGTTCCCCAACTCCTTTTGTTTACATACGCAGACATCGTAACACAAATCATAAGACACACAGGCGAGTAGTGGTACAATACTGGCCTTGTTCCTTCAACTCCACTACAGTGTGCACTTGTGTGTGTAGGGGACGGAAAAGCATAAAGAGAAATTGTGTGTGTGTGTGTTTACCCAGGCTGCAGGATGACAGACCTACCCACATTTGGAGCGGAAAGAGTTTTTTTTTAACCCACGCAGCACGAAGCTGATGGCAGACACGGAGGTTGCTGATGTTACAACACAGTACAACTCCGCGCTTCTAATCCGTGATCTTCTAATAGGCTATTTACTATACGCACTGCTTTGTTTATGTCGATTTAAATAAAAACGTCAGCTACGCTTATGTGAACGTATGTAGTAAATGATTTCGGCTAAGGTAACCAGGAACTTAAACTGTACCTCAGACATACTTTACTTAATTACAGGAAACACGCATCACACACTAATATTTCAAATGTCATCCCTGCGCGCCCTTTTCACATTTTAAAAGTGATCCATCTACACTAAAATCAAAGCTGTCATATTTCCTGTACATGAAACGAAGCGTCTTACCTGTTACCCACGCAGCCAGGCTGAGGAGGAACAGCGCGTGAAGAGCGACGTGCACGGCGTTCTCCATCGTCCACTTTACTATCACAAATAAAGTATCGTCGGGTATTTCAGGAGTAAAAGCCGCAAGTCTCTGTGCGTCAGCAATAACCGTCGACTACGCCAGTCCGTGAGACGTCGCCGGGATTCAACTCAGCTTGTCAGTCTGCGCGTGTGGATGCGCCAGGTCTGCGCTCTGTCCGTTTTACATAGACTGCCACGTGTTCCGCACTCCTTTCAAATTTGCCAAACTGTTTAGCAAGTTCAAAAACCGTATGGCCAATGTGCGTTGCAACGTTAAAGGCTGACCTTCCCGTGTTCGGTTTTGTTAGTTTAGTCTGATTTGCCCAAGCTTAATGTTCAGACAATAACGTTACAGTTACCACCTAAGTGCGCGCGTCAACCAATTCTGAAAGGTGGTTAGTTTGGATCACGGAGGAGGAGCGCTTTCACCCTCGAAGTTAAGACTATTCTACAGTAACCCAGGCTATAGTTAGGCTGTGTATTAGCGTCTACACATGTGTGTGTTTATTTTACCCTGAAAATATTACAATTTGCTTTAAGTAGGCTAAGTATAATTGTCGACACTTGAGTAACGGCAACAGTGCCTTATTTCAAACGCACTTTGTAACAGATAGGCTACAGTGGTGACAAGCGGCGTTACTTGAGTTAAATGAGTGTTTATAAATGAGTGTTTATAGCGCCACAAGCTGTCGCTGTGGTTCCACAAATGGGGATTATTCAATCGGAAACTCAACCAAAACACCCACCAGGGAAATTAATGTCTTTCTGAACACATTTCCAGTATGGAAAGTATAGCGGGAACGAATTGACCCGTTTCAAATGGGCTTTGCACTTCCCCATACTATTGTTGACTGAATGGATATTAACCTTATCTAACTGTCTTGCTTTGAATGACAATACAAAGTTATATCACAAATATGTAACAAATGGTTTTTGCACCTAGCCTAAATGTTGATAACATGCTTACTATTTTTATTGCTCTATTTGCAACACAAATGTTAAAATAAGATAATCCTTTATTTGTCCCGCAGTGGGAAAATTGCAATTTGCAATTGTTATGCCATAACAACACACAGTAAACCCATTTCAAGCAAACGTACACGACTCGGACTAAATCTCAGTGTGGAATCATCTAGACTTTATAATGACTTTATAGCAGTTTACAGTTCATCTGACAGATAACTCATATACAGATAGACTCCTATCGGGGGTTTCAGATTTTATCAAAACCTGGCAACCCTGTACGAACAGCGGGACCGAGCAGTGTCTGTCCAGCATCATCTTTCACCACCGTCGCAGTACGAACAGGAGAATATCTAGACATAAGATGCCATTTACCTACCTGATCCCACGCATGTTTAAATAGTAGCCAGTCAATATAATATTTAACCATATTGTTGACCAATATTTTATTGGCTAGCTAATTAGTTGGTCACATTCAGGTACCGTTTGTTAGACTAGGCTAGGCTAACTGGCTAGCGAGTGATGGTGTTACGAGCCTTTTAGCTAGCTAGCAGCGGCTCCTGTCATTCAGTTACCCGGCGTAAATACTGACTCCCTTTAAAAGAACAAGCGGAGCTCCATAATCCCCTCTTCGAAGCGGGAATTAATTTGTCCTCCTAGCTATCACTTAGCTAGAAATCCGTCTCCTGTGTTTTGAATAACAAGATAGAAACAGACAGAGTAGACCATCGAATTAGCGCGCTAGCTGGCTAGCTAGCTGCCTGGATCCCCATCGACGGTCGCGTTCAGAAGACATGGAGATATCTGCGAGGATAGCAACGACTCCAGATGCACTGGATTTTACAGTGGAAAACGTGGAGAAGGTACCGCACGCTCAATACACTACCTAGTGAGATTCCTGGTTTGGCATTTTCTCTTTCTTCAGCGATGGATGAAACCTGAATGATTCAATCTAGAAGGGACTTCAGATGAAATTGGTTTTAAGCAATTTATAGTGTGTTAAACGGAAAGACTAGGTTCGCTTTAGTCATTTTTTGTTTGGGATTTGTTCACCTCAGTGACTCCAAACCTATATATTACGTGTGTGTGTGTTTGTTTGAGAGAGACTACGTGCGTGTGTTACAGACTATTTGTGTGACCGTGAGTTTGTCTGTCTGCCTGCTTGTCTGTCGGTCTGTCTCCATGTTTCCTTCGGTGTTGGCCAGACCCGGCTACAGCCCCGAGTCAGTTAGACAAGCTGTCTGGTGTCTTGTCTGTCTGTGTGTGTGTGTGTGTGTGTGTGTGTATGTGTGTGTGTGTGTGCGTAGTAGAGTGTGTGGACTGATGTGGCAGGGGGCTGGTTACGGGGATGAATCTTCCTGTTGCTGGGTGGCCATCCACTAGAGCAGCGGGGAAAGAGAGGGGGAAGGGAGGAGACGAGGGATGGGCAGAGGGAGGGAGGGAGGGAGAGCCGGCAAGGTGTTGCTGCAGAGGAGCAGAAATGATCAGATTAGATGGAGGAGGAGGGGAGGAGGGTATGCAACGACATCCTGAGAGAGAGAGAGAGAGAGAGAGACAGAGAGAAGAGGGAGGAGAGGGGAGAGAGAGAGAGACATAGAGAAGTGGGAGGAGAGGGGAGAGACTGGAGCGAGGCAGGTGAAGGGTTGGACCTCAGGGAGGAGTCTCCATAGCGACCTGCAGCTTGCTCTCCTCCTCTCCGCGGTCCAGATTGTGACAGAGTGGCCATGCTGTCTGCCCGCTGATGCTGTGTTCCTGCTGACTGTGACGGCGCCATTTTAGCATTTTAGCATTTTATTTCCCAGCTACTTGCTGCTCTCGGTTACTGCCGTGTAAACACACACACACACACATACTGTACATACGTACATACATTCACAAACACATTCATACACACACATGAACACATACACACACACAAATGACCTTAATTGAAGATAAGAACAGATCAATGGACAGGACATCTGATCTCAGTACGTAGTTACTGTGGCAACAAGGTGTGTCAGTACAGAGTTACTGTGGCAACAGGGTGTGTCAGTACGTAGTTATAGTGGCAGCAAGGTGTCAGTACAGAGTTACTGTGGCAACAGGGTGTGTCAGTACGTAGTTATAGTGGCAGCAAGGTGTCAGTACAGAGTTACTGTGGCAACAGGGTGTGTCAGTACAACAACCTTAAGTTGCTATGTTGACAGGCAGCTGTCATGTCAATATGACACTATATCTCACAGAAGTATCTCACTCCACTCTGTCTGCCTGTCTGTCAGCCTGTCTGTCTGTCTGCCTGCCTGTCTGTCTGTCTGTCTGCCTGTCTGTGTCGTGGTCCGTTTTTTTGTCAGCATTGTTGTGCGGGAGAGGGAGAGGGAGAGGGAGAGAGATGGAGAAAGGGAGAGGGAGAGGGGGAGAGAGAGAGATGGAGAGAGAGAAAGAGAGAGAGAGGGAGAGAGAGAGGGAGAGAGGGGGAGGGGGAGAGGGAGAGGGAGAGGGAGGCAGAGATACCGAGCCAGGCACCGCCGTCCTCCACACACACACACACTCTGTCTCTATGCTACAGTGATGCTGGAGTGCTTCCTGACGTATCAGCTGCAGTCTCCTACAGGAAGCAGTGTCTGTTCTCTCACTCTGACATGGGGTGTGTCTGTGTGTGTGTGTGTCTGTGTGTGTCTGTGTGTGTGTGTGTGTGTGTTGAAAGCCAACGTGTGGGTTTAATTATATCTTCTTTTGCCAGCTGGGATACTGTCACCATTGGCAACGGAGGAATTGTTTCTTAGTTTTTCGTTCTCTCGCCAAGAGAACACACACACACATACATACATATGCACACACATACGCACACACACACACACACACTCTTCTGCTTCCTGTGAGCTACCTCTGTGCGTGTTATGCATTGTTTACAAATGTTTTAATAAATAATAAATGTAATGCCATGTGTGCCTGGACTCAGATCATACCCACTGAGCTAAAGCCTCCCTCTCTCTCCCTGCCCTACCCTCCCTCTCTCTCCCTGCCCTACCCTCCCTCTCTCTCCCTCTCTCCCTGCCCTGCCCTCCCTCTCTCTCCCTGCCCTACCCTCCCTCTCTCTCCCTCTCTCCCTGCCCTGCCCTCCCTCTCTCTCCCTCTCTCCCTGCCCTGCCCTCCCTCTCTCTCCCCTCTCTCCCTGCCTTACCCTCCCCTCCCTCTCTCTCCCTCTCTCCCTGCCCTGCCCTGCCCTCCTCTCCCTCTCCCTCCCTCTCTCCCTTCCCTCCCTCTCTCTCCTTCTCTCCCTGCCCTCCCCTCCCTCTCTCTCCCTCTCTCCCTGCCCTCCCCTCCTTCTCTCTCTCCTTGTCTCCCTGCCCTCCCCCCCTCTCTTTCTCCCTCTCTCCCTGCCCTCCCCTCCCTCTCTCCTTGTCTCCCTGTCTCCCCCAGGCTCTGCACCAGTTGTACTATGACCCCAACATAGAGAACAAGAACTTGGCCCAAAAGTGGCTCATGCAGGCCCAGGTGTCCCCTCAGGCCTGGCAGTTCTGTTGGGCCCTGCTCAGCCCCGACAAGGTAGCACTCACACTCTCTCCCATACACACTCTCTCTCTCTCTCTCTCTCACACACACACACTGTCTCTGTCTCCCTCGGTCTCTGACGCCTGTGTGTTCCGCAGGTTCCAGAGATCCAGTACTTCGGTGCCAGCGCCCTCCACACCAAGATCTCCCGCTACTGGTCCGACATCCCAGCCGACCAGTACGAGTCTCTGAAGACTCAGCTGTTCTCCCAGATCACCTGCTTCTCCTCCGCCTCCAAGATGGTGCTGACACGGCTGTGCGTGGCCCTGGCCTCCCTGGCGCTCAACACCATGCCAGACGCCTGGCCGGGGGCGGTGCCGGAGATGGTGCGGGCGTTCCAGGAGGAGGGTGGAGGGGTGGACGGGCGTGCGCGCTGTCTGGCCCTGCTGGAGCTGCTGACCGTCCTGCCGGAGGAGTTCCAGACCAGCCGCCTGCCGCAGTACCGCAAGGGACAGGTGGGGGGTGCTCGCGTTAGCAGTTCTAGCTAGTGTTAGCGGTGCTAGCTGGTGCTAGCTAGTGCTAGCATGTACGGTGCTCTTCCACCAGCGTCTCCAGGGTGTGTGGTGTGTGTGCCCCCAGGTGCGGGGAGCCCTGGGCAGGGAGTGGGGCTCCGTGTGCCCCCTGCTCCAGCAGCTGCTGCGCGGGCCTGACAGCCCCGGGGCGGTGCGTGCCCGGGTGCTGCGATGCCTCTCCTCCTGGGTGCTGCTGGACGTGGAGCTGTCCCAGAGCGAGGGCCTCATACACGACTGCTTCAGCGCCCTGCCAGACCCCGAGCTGTTCGACCCCGCTGTGGAGGCCATCGTCAACGCCATCTCTCAGCCTGACTCTCAGAGGTGAGGGGAGGGGGGAGGGGGGGGGAGGGAGAGAGGGAGAGAGGGAGGGAGGGAGGGAGGGAGGGGGGAGGGGGGAGGGAGGGAGGGAGGGGGGAGGGGGAGGGAGGGAGGGAGGGAGGGAGGGAGGGAGGGAGGGAGGGAGGGAGGGAGGGAGGGAGGGAGGGGAGGGAGGGAGGGAGAGAGAGAGGGAGGGAGGGAGGGGGAGAGGGAGGGAGGGAGGGAGGGAGGGAGGGAGGGAGGGAGGGAGGGAGGGAGGGAGGGAGAGGGAGGGCAGGAGAGGGAGAGAGGGAGAGGGAGAGGGAGAGGGAGAGGGAGAGGGAGAGGGAGAGGGAGAGGGAGAGGGAGGGGTAGAGAGATAGAGAGAGGGTGAGAGCAGGGGAAGGTAGAAAGAGAGGACATTGGAAGGACATCAGAGGGAGGGAGGTGACAGCCAGGAAAAGGAGTGAGGGAGCATTTTTCGGCTGGCTGGCGTTACCATGGTTACAGAGCAGGGGAGCAATGTCATCATGCCCTGATTGGTCCAGACCTGCCAGGCGGCCATTACCCCTCCCCCCAGAGAGAGGAGAAAGCATTCTCTCCATCCCTCTTTTCTCTTTCCCTTTCTCCCCCTCGCTCTCTCTTCACCTTTTACTCAGGCAGAGTAATGGATCTTA